>NW_024055458.1:544654-692747 GCF_902713615.1 Scyliorhinus canicula
CTTGAACTAAGTTATCCCGGATATCAGGCTTAAGGCTCATTCTGGTTCTCATCCTGCTGACTAAATAACTTCAATCAAATATGGAGAAGACTGAATCCACTGTTCGGTCCCTGCTCCAATCTCCATTCCTGACATACCGACTCTATCCATCTCGGCAACAGTCTGAGACTTAGCCAGTCTCTTTGTAAACTTGGTTTCATACTTGATCCAATCTGACCTCAGAATTTACAGTGCAGAAGGAGGCCATTCAGCCCATCGAGTCTGCACCGGCCCTTGGAAAGAGCACCCTAGCTAAGCCCACACCTCCACCTATCCCCGTAACCCCCCACAACCTTTTTAGATACCAAGGCAATTTACCATCTTCACCTCCCGATTGGACAATTCCATTACACAACTTACTGCTCTCCCACATTCTACCTCTGTAAACTTTTTTTTAAAATAAATTTAGATTACCCAATTATTTTTTCTATTAAGGGGCAATTTAGCATGGCCAATCCACCTACTCTGCACATTTTTGGGTTGTGGGGGCGAAGCCCACGCAGACACGGGGAAAATGTGCAAACTCCACATGGACAGTGACCCAGAGCCGGGATCGAACCTGGGACCTCAGCGCCATGAGGCGGTTGTGCTAACCACTAGGCCACCGTGCTGCCCTGTATCTCTGTAAACTTAAAGCCATCCAAGTCTGCTACCCATGTCTTAATTCACAGCAAGTTCCTTTCCCCTATGATCCCTGTGCTCTGAGACTTGCATTCGCTCCCAGTCAATTCTCACCCTTCTTTTCAAATTCCTCCATGGCCTCGTCTCTCCCTGTGTCCGTCATCTCCTCCAACTCCACAACCCCCTGAGATATCTGCACAGCTCTGGTCCTGGACTCTTGCACACCCCCGATTCTAATTACTCTGCCATGGTTTTAAGTTCCCTCGGCCCCAAGCACTGAATTGCCTCCCTAAACCTCCCAGTCTCCACCTCACTTACCTCCTTTCAGACTCTTTAAAACTCACCTCTGACCAAGTTTTGGTCACCTGCCCTCTATCTCCTGTTGTGTCTGGGTGTCTCACTTTGTTTTACAATGTTCCTGTGAAGTTGACTGGGATGATTTTTGATGTTAAAGGTGTTATATAAATATAAGTTGTTGTTGTTGACTGTAACCCTGACCTCCTGTTTTACAATATCCCATTAGTTTCACAACAAACTCTACCTCTGATGTTTTGCCCCCTGCGGGTTTGCAGCCTCTATAAAGACGGCGGCCGTTAACTCAGGCCTGTCACCGGGAGCAGGCCGCAGCTGTCCCCCCGCTCGATGCAAACCCGGGCCCGGAAACTTCTTATTGGGGTTTGGAGCCTCCACCGGGTTTCAGTGAAACCACCCGGCCGAGTTCAGCATGGGCACTGCGCATGCTCCAGCTCACAATGCCCAGAGAGCGATTGACGACAGTTCTGGACCAATAGGAAGAGAGGGGCGTGACGGGAGGACGAAGTGGTTGGAGTGGGTCCTCCAACCAATCGGAGTGAATGAGGGGCGTGGCTGAGCCCGGTCTCCCACGTGAACTGGAGCATGCGCAGTGCCGATGACAGCTCAGCATTGAGGCGGTTGGGTGAAATCCGCCGCCGGTTAAATCCCGCTCGGTGAGTTATGAGGGAGGGATGGGGCCAGCGGATGGATCGGGAGGCTTCATGAACACCCCGAATACGAAGCTCGGATACAGCAGCTGAACCGGCGAAATCTGCTGGGGCTTTTCCCCGAGACAGGTCCGGGTAGCCGGGCGCATGCGGAGGGAGCGAGAGCCCTGGCTTTGCTCCGCCTCCCGTTCACTCTGATTGGCTGGAGGACCAGCTGATTTTATTGAACAGTTCTCAAATGGAAAGCCAGTTGACCACATTAAAACTAAGGATCTGCAATGGACGTTTGATCCAGCAAGACATATTTTGGGCAAGATTATAAACAGAGGGCATTCATTTAAAGTGATTAGAAAAAGAAGCAATGCTGAGCAAGGCTAGGAGAGTGGGCAAAGAAGTGGCAGATGGAATACAATGTAGAAAATTGTGAAGTTACAGACCTTCGATGGAGGCATAGACTATTTTCTAAATGGGGAAATGCTGAGGAAATCGCAAGCACAAAGGTGTCCTTTTGGTGTCCTTGGTCGAGATTCTCTTTAGGTTAAAGTGCAGGTTCAGATGGCAGTTAGGAAGGCAAATGCAATGTATTCATGTCGAGAGGGCTAGAATACAAGACCAAGGATGTAATTCTGAGGTTCGATCAGGCTCTGATCAGACCCCATTTGGATTAAAACAGATGAGGAGGATTTTTTTAGCCGGAGGGTGGTGAATCTGTGGAACTCTGTCACAGAATGCTATGAAGGCCAAATCACTGAGTGTCTTTAAGATAGAGATAGATAGGTTCTTGATTAATAAGGTGATCAAGGGTTATGGGGTGAAGGCAGGAGAATGGAGATCAGAAAAATATTAGCCATGATTGAATGGCGGAGCAGATTCGATGGGCCGTGTGGCCTAATTCTGCTCCTATGTCTTATGATGTGAAGAAAAACATTCTGTGCTGCATATGATATCATTAATGCACTGCTCGAAAATGTGGTGGAGGCAGATTCAATTGATGCCTTGAAAAGGGAATTGGACAACTATCTGTTACGATCAGATTAGCCATGAACATATTAAATGGTGGAGCAGACTGGGCTGAATAGTCAACTCCAGCTCCTTGCTCATCTGTTCGTAGCTTTTGAAGAGAAAAATATCTGCAGAGTTCAGGGCCAATGACATGGGATTGTGACTGTTGCAGAAAGTTGGCACAGATACAATTAGTTGAGTGCCTTTGTTTTGTGCTGTCACCTTTCTATGCCACTGTGTTATGTGGGAAATGCAGTGCACCAATGCAAGAGAGGCAGATTGCTCCCTCGATATGGATTGGATTTGTTTATTGTCACATGCACTGAGGTACAGTGAAAAGCATTATTCTGCGAGCAGCTCAAACAGATCATTTCGTACATGAAAAGAAAGTAAACTAAAAAGAAAATACATAATAGGGCAACACAAGGTACACAATGTAAATATATAGACAAAGGCATTGAGTGAAGCATACAGGAGTATAGTATTAATCAGGTCGTGCCAAATGTCCGTAGTTTCCTGAAGAAATATAGGCGCTGTTGTGCTTTCTTGGTGGTAGCATCGATGTGCGTGGACCATGACAGATTTTTGGTGATGGAAACCCTGTGCCCCAGTGCAGGAGAAGCTGGCTGTTGGGCAGTGTGAGCTGAACATACATGGCTGGATAAAGACTGAGGCAGATGTCAAGACCCTTGGAGTGAAAACAGGTCTGGAGGGAGTGGGTCAGAGAACCTGGGGAGTTGCATTTTGCATGAACCATGAGTGTGACCCAGTCACAATTATGAACAGTAAACAAACCTATCACTGGTTTGATGAGATGATATACCATGTCCCAGGTGTTATAAATACTGTAGATCAGCCTGCTTGCTGTCCATGTCTAAGTGATATCTTATCAGAAAAATGTGCTTCTGTATTAAATAAAGTATCTAAACCTCTCATTGTGCTTCGTGCCCAGCATCTTGACTAACTGTGGATCTTCTGTTTTGGTAACTGGGAAAAAGAATCTTCCTGTTTACTAATTGCTCTATGGCGGCTGTGTTACCCAGTTCCCTATCGGTGAGTGTACGAGGCCAGTGTGCAGGTGCAGTGTGGGTGTGTGCTCTGAGATTGCTCAGTGTCAGTCATGGTGAGAGAGTGAGGAGGAGCTGGGTTGAACACGACTGTGAGCTGTACCCCTGTGAGAAGGGCATCTCCCAGTCTCTGTTTGACTCTCCTGCAGCTTCCTGTCATGGTTGAGTTGGACAAGGAACTCTCATTATTTGAGCTGGAAAAGGCCATTGATTGCTGAGCAAGCAGAAAGCTTCCCGGCGAGGATGGAATTCCAGCTGAACTGCTCACACACACAAAGTCCCATCGACTGTCCCACCTTCCTGCCCTCCCCTTTTGGGCTGTGAGACTGGTCCACGGAACATGTGTGATGCAATAAAAACAGCAGTGACAGAGGAGACAGCATCAACTACAGGGACATCTCATTCCTTAGAGTCAGGGGAGACCTTCACTTGGGTGATGTTTATAAGATTCATCTACTTGCAGACTGAGTTTATCCAGAAGCACAGTGCCATTTCTGTGCTGACAGATCTACAGTGAACATGATCTTCTCCACACACCAGATACAAGGGAAGAGAACAATTGATATTTGATCTAAAGTGTCAGTGCTGAGAAAGTGAAATGTTCTAATTACTGAGTGAAAGTAAACCTTTTTGTGAATTGTGAATCACAATTTACTGGTACAATTGGAAAAGGCACAAAAATGTTTCAATCTCTGAAGATAAATTTCAGCCTTGAAGTTATATTTCGGAGCTCACAAGCTGTGCGAAGCTTTGTGAATGTTTCCTCTTCCCTTTTGTAAACAAGCAAAGAAGTTCACCTTTTCCCCCGACAGCACGGCAATGATTTGAAATAAAGGCTTAGTCTTTTAAAGATTTGGCTTCTTCCCATTTGTTGGGGTCATCTTTCCGGCCGTGAGAATCATCACGGGCGTGATGGAAATTTACCGGAACATTTTTTTTGATATTCCTAATCTTTATTGTCACAAGTAGTCTCACATTAACACTGCAATGAAGTTACAGTGAAAAGCCCCCAATCAGCAAATTCCGGAGCCTGTTCAGGTACACAGAGGGAGAATTCAGAATTGTCATGTGAGAGTACCTTTAAGAACTGGGTGTTTATCAAATAGCTGCAGTGAAGACAGACAGCCCAGCTACACCCACACTCTGATTTTGCTGCAGCTATTTGATAAACACCCATTTCTCAAAGTTACAGCTGGTCTTCCAACCAATCAGAGTGAACGGGGCGGGGGTGATCCTGGATCTCCCTCATTGGCTGAGACTCTGTATCATTTTGAGCTCTTCCACTGGCCACATGGGCACGGGTTCCAAAACCTCATTTCCTGCCCCAGCAATGTTTACCAATGGGAGGATTTGGAAGACCAGATGTACTCTGGTCCTCCAGCCAATCAGACTGCGGGCTTTGTGTAAATGAAGATTGAACTTCACACAGACTAAAACTTCTTCCTGTGTCAAACCTCTGATTAAAACACATTCCGCTTTACACTTCAATGGATTTTAAATTAGAGTCCATTAACCCTTCTACAGAACTGTTACAAGGAACAACAAACATTAACTGTGTGTCTCTCGCAACAGATGTGGCACAGTGGTTAGCACTGCTGCCTCATAGCGCCAGCGAGCAGGGTTCAATTCCGGCCTTGGGTGACTGTGTGGAGTTTGCACATCCCCCCCCCCCCCCACCCCCCCACCGTCTGTGTGGGTTCCCTCCGCGCGCTCGTTTTCTCCCGCTGTCCAAAGATGTGCAGGTTTGGTGGATTGGCTATGCTAAATTGTCCCTCAGTGTCCAAAGGTGAAATGGGGTTATGGGGAGAGGGTAGTGGAAGTGCACCTGGGTGGGAGCTCTTTTGTAGGTTGGTGCAAACTCGATGGGCCGAATGGCCTCCTTCTGCACTGTAGAGATTCCATGATGCTGCCAGACCTGTTGAGTTAATCTAGCATTTTCTGGTATTACTCTACATTACACACCTTTTTAATCCACTGATTATATTTATCGAACCACTGTACCATTAACTCCCAGGAGCAATGTGTTGATGTTTCAGCCGTTCCAGCCTTCGGTGACTGTGTGGAGTTTTTACATTCTCCCCATGTCTGTGTGGGTTCCCTCCGGGTGCTCCGGTTCCTCCCACTGTCTAAAGATGGGCAGATTTGGTGAATTGGCCCCGTGAAATTGCCCCTTAGTGTCCAAATAAAGATTAGGTGATGTTACTGGGTTACGGGGATAAACAAAGAACAGAGAAAAGTACAGCACAGGAAGAGGCCCTTCGGCTCTTCAAGCCTGCATCGACCATGCTGCCCGGCTAAACTAAAATATTCAATGCTTCCGGGCTCCCTATCCTCTATTCCCATCCTATTCATGTATTTGTCAAGATGCCCCTTAATATGGTGGAGGCATGCGCTTAAGTAGGGTGCTCTTTCCAAGCACTGGTGCAGGCTGAATGGGCCAAATGGCCTCCTTCTGCACTGATTCAGTAGGAATTTCTCTCACAGTCTGATCCAATGGGTCTGTCTGGTGGTATTTCCCTGATGGTGGCACAGTGGTTAACACTGTTGCTTCACAACACCAGGGTTCCGAGTTCAATTCCCACTTGGGCCACTGTCTGTGCAGAGTCTGCACTTTCTCCCGTGTCTGTGTGGGTTTCCTCCGGGTGCTCCGGTTTCCTCCCACATGTCCCGAAAGATGCTCTTGTTCGGTGAATTGGACATTCTGAATTCTCCCTCTGTGTACCCGAACAGGCGCCAGAGTATGCTGACTAGGAGATTTTCACAGTAACTTCATTGCAGTGTTAATGTAAGCCTACTTGTGACAATAATATAGATTATTATTATTCAGCGTTTGGATATTTTAAGGAGCAGCTAGACCCTCCTTGGTTCTACCTGTTGTCCCTCAGATATTCCATCTGTTTTTGGTTAATGTGTCTGGAGTCTGAGTTCTTCCAGTCTGCCTCCAATTCTCCTTCCTGTCTGGGGTATATGGGTCCAAGTAGCTTGGTATTGTTTAGTTGTCTGTCTGTTTCCAGCAGGTATTGTTGTCTCTCGATAATGACTGTGCTGCTACCCTTGTCTTCTGACCTTATGGACATATCCGTGTTGGATCCAAGCTCCCGGATTGTCTGTCTTTCTCTCCGGGTAAGATTCTGTTTGTCTCTTGTATTTCACTCTGACAGGGCAGAGACCTGATTGAAGGGATTCAAACATGGGAGTTCTGGGAAAGATGGGCAAGGATTTGGGAGGTGGCAACATGTTCAAATAGTCTGGAGAGGAGAGGGAGGTTGAAGATGGGGCAGTAATTTGTAAGGGTGGCAGGGTCAAGGGTTTGTTTTATTGAGGGGGTGATGATGGCAGATTTGAAAGACAGAGGGACAGTACCTGAAGAGTGAGAAATGTTGACAATGTGAGCTCTGAGAGGGCATATGGGGAGATGGGAGAGAAACTGGAGAAAGAGGTGGGTTCAGGGCTGGGGAAAGGATGAAATTTAGAGACAGTTTGGTCTGGTGGGCTCGTGGAAGGGAGGGAAGCAGCAGAGGCAGCTGATCGGATTGACTCAATCTCAGTCACAAAGAAGCTCCACAAGCTCCTCACACTTCTTGTTGGAGGTGAGGTTGGAAGAGACAGGGGAGAGCGAGAGTACTTCAAAAGGAACTAACCTGTGTCAGAGATACTAAAAACACATCTGATTTATTTGACTTTCGCCAGAATAGCCGCTGTAAATGGGCTGGAGTTTGTTATCAGCAGAAAGAGACCCAAATGAACATGGTTCAGTCCTGATTGTGAGGAACAGCAAAATCCAAACACCGTGGTTATTTGTGAACTCGTTGGTGTCTCAGCAGGGCGGATGAAGTGGTGAATCTCTTCTCACACTCGGAGCAGGTGAATGGCCTCTCCCCAGTGTGAATTCGCTGATGATTCTGCCGGTCGGATGACTGAATGAATCCCTTCCCACACTTGGAGCAGGTGAATGGCCTCTCCCCAGTGTGAACTCGCTGGTGCTTCTGCAAGTCAGATGACTGAGTGAATCCCTTCCCACACTGGGCGCAGGTGAATGGTCTCTCTCCAGTGTGAATTCGCTGATGTACAGTGAGGTTAGATGATCGCCTGAACCCAGTCCCGCAGTGAGAGCATCTAAACGGTTTCTCGTCAGTGTGAACACGTTGATGGAGCATCAGTTCCCCAGAACTTTTATAGCACTTCCCGCAGTCTGGACATTGAAACGGTCTCTGATCAGTGTGAACTCGCTGGTGACTCAGCAAGGAGGACGACTGAGTGAATCCCTTCCCACACTTGGCGCAGGTGAATAGTCTCTTCCCAGTGTGAATTCGCTTATGTACGGTGAGGTGACATGATCGTCTGAACCCAGTTCCACAGTGTGAGCACCTGAACGGTCTCTCATCAGTGTGAACACGTTGATGGCTCATCAGTTCCCCAGAACGTTTATAGCACTTTCCGCAGTCTGGACATTGAAACTGTCTCTCATCAGTGTGAACTCGCAAGTGACTCAGCAGGGCGGATGACTGAGTGAATCTCTTCCCACACTTAGAGCAGGCGAATGGCCTCTCCCCAGTGTGAATTTGCTGATGTACAGAGAGGTGAGATGATCGTCTGAACCCAGTCCCGCAGTGAGAGCACCTAAACGGTTTCTCGTCAGTGTGAACACGTTGATGGCTGATCAGATCCCCAGAACTTTTATAGCACTTCCCGCAGTCTGGACATTGAAACGGTCTCTCCCCAGTGTGAACTCGCTGGTGTTTCCGCAGGGCTGATGACTGAATGAATCCCTTCCCACACTCCGAGCAGGTGAATGGTCTCTCCCCAGTGTGAACTCGCTGGTGACTCCGCAGAGCCGTGAACTGAGTAAATCCCTTCCCACACTTGGAGCAGGTGAATGGTCTCTCCCCAGTGTGACTGCGTCGATGAGTTTCCAGGCTGGATGGGTAAGTGAATCCTTTCCTACAGTCCGCACATTTCCACGGTTTCTCCTCAGTGCGCCTGCATTTGTGCCTCATGAGGCCTGATGATCGAGTGAATCCTCGTCCACACACACAACACGTGTACGGTTTCTCCCCACTGTGAACGATGCTTTTTCCTTCCATGTTCAAAATCCGCTGATATTCAGGATACAATATATTGAGGACTCTGTCAGATCCTGATGTGATGTTTGGTTTGAGTTTCCGGACTTTGAAGCCTCATCTTCAAACACCCTGTGAAACGGATTCAAAACAGAAAATAGGGAGTGAGAGAGAACCCACAAAAACACAAAGGCAGGTTGTGAAATTGAGCTGAATGAATCTGGTAATTTGTGGGGCTGGCCCTGGGAAAAAGTGACCATGAAAACTGCTGGATTGTTATAAAACCCAACTGGCCTCTTTGGGAGGAGAGAGAAAGAGGTGAAGAGGGATTTTGTATATCTACAAGAAATATTAAGAGAGTAGTTGGCAAAGCAAATTTGATTTTGAGCTTCATAAACAGTAATATTGATACCAAAACTATGCTTCTGGTGGCACAGTGATTAGCACTGCTGCCTCACAGTGCCAGGGATCCGGATTCAATTCCAGCCTTGGTGACTGTGTGGAGTTTGCATTTTCTCCCAGTGTCTGCGTGGGTTTCCACCCGGTGCTCAGGTTTCCTCAAACAGTCTAAAGAAAAGCAAATTAGGTGGATTGGCCTTGATAAATTGTCCCTTAATGTCCAGGGATGTGCAGGTTAGGTGGAGCTATGGGGTTACAGGGACAGGGTAGGGGTGTGGGCCTAGGCAGGGTGCCCTTTCAGAGAATCAGTGCAGACTCGATGGGCCGAATGGCCTCCTTCTGCACTGTCGGAATTCTATGGTTCTAATTCTATTCTATGAATCTTTATAAAGCTCTGGTCACCACCCTTCAGGAAGAATGGGAAGGTTCTCGGAGAAGGTGCAGAGGAGATTTACCAGAATGGTTCCAGCAAAGGAGGTTGAGGGGAGATTTGATTCTGGGACACAAGATTATGCCAGATTTCCATCAGGTGGACAAAGAAACTGTTTCCATTCACTGGTCGTACAAGCAGTCGGGACACAGATTTAAAGTTTTGGGTAAAACCTGGATTGAACGATTTTAGATCCTGAGGGGTCTTGACAGGGTGGATGTGGAGAGGATGTTTCCTCTTGTGGGAGAATCTGGAACAAGGGGGTCACTGTTGCAAAGTCAGGGGTCACCCGTTTAAGATGGAGATGAGGATTTTTTTTCTCGAGGGTTGCAAGACAGGGGGTGGCATAGTGGTTAGCACTGCTGCCTCACAGCACCAGAGACCTGGGTTCAATTCCCACACTGACTGTGCGGAGTTTGCACTTTCTCCCCGTGTCTGTGTGGGTTTCCTCCGGGTGCTCCGGTTTCCTCCCACAGTTCAAAGATGTGCAGGTTAGGTTGAATCAGTTAGGATTGTATTCGCTGGAGTTCAGAAGAATGAGGGGGGATCGCATAGAAACCTATAAAAAGTGAGTGGCGTGGTGGCATAGTGGTTAGCACTGCTGCCTCATATCGCCAAGGACTCAGGTTCGATCCCTGTGGAGTTTGCACCTTCTCCCTGTGTTTGCGTGGGTTTCACCCCACAAATCCAAAGATGTGCCGGGTAGGTAGATTGGCCACGCTAAAACTGCCCCTTAATTGCCAAAAACAAACTGGGCTCTCTAATTTATGTTTAAAAAAAAAACAGATTCAGGAGGGATGTTCCCGATAGTGGTGTGTCCAGAAATAGGGGTCACAGTCTGAGGATACGGGGTAGACCATTTAGGACAGAGATGAGGAGAAATTTCTTCACCCAGAGAGTGGTGAGCCTGTGGAATTCGTCGCCACAGGAACTAATTAAAGCCAAAACATTGCACGTTTTCAAGAAGTAGTTAGATGCAGCACTTCAGATAAAGGGGATCAAAGGATATGGGGGGAAAGCGGGATTAGGCTATTGAGTCTAATCAGCTCTGATCGTAATGAATGGTGGAGCAGGCTCGAAGGGCCAAATGGTCTCCTCCTGCTCCTATTTTCTATGTTGCTCCGTATCTATGGATGTAAATGGTCCAGGAGGTATGAGGAAGAATGTTTTTACACAGCCAGTGGCAATGACCTTAAACCTGCTGCCTATGACAGTGTTTGGAAATAGACACAATATTTTTTTTTTTATAAATTGGATAGAAACCTGAGAGAAATAAACCTGTGAGGATACAGAGACAGAGCAGGAGAGTGACTCTGAATGGATTGCTCCAGATAATAATAATCTTTATTAGTGCCACAAGTAGGCTTATATTAACACTGCAATGAGGTTACTGTGAAAATCCCCAAGTCGTCACACTCTGGCGCCTGTTCGGGTACACAGAGCGAGAATTCAGGATATCCAATTCAGCTAACAAACACGTCTTTCGGGACTTGTGGGAGGAAACCGGAGCACTCAGAGGAAACCCACGCAGCCATGGGGAGAACGTGCAGACTCCGCATAGACAGTGACCCAAGCCAGGAATCGAATCCGGGTCCCCGGCGCTGTGAAGCAACAGTGCTAATCACCTTGCAGATTAGAGAGCTAGCATGAACTCAATGGACCGAATGCCCTTCTATGCTCATAATGACTAACATTTTTTGTTTTTCTAAATTAAAAAAATAAATTTAGAGTACCCAATTCATTTTTTCCAATCCACCTACCCTGCACATCTTTGGGCTGTGAGGGCAAAACACACGCAAACAATGTGCAAACTGCACATGGACAGTGATCCAGAGCCGGGATCGAACCTGCAACCTCGGCGCTGTTAGGCAGCAATGCTACTCACTGTACCACCGTGCTGCCAGCTGACTCTGACATTTTTGTCTAATCTCGCCTTGTAATTTAACCCAACCCCGGGGGGTTCAGATATCACTCCAGTAAATCTGTGCTCACTCCCACCGAGGCCATTCTGTCCTTCCTTAGATTTGTTGCCCAGAACTGAACACAGTTCTCCAGGTTTGGTAGAACTGGGGTTTGTGAATCTCGGGGCTTTTCCAGTCACACTGAGACCTGAAATCTTCCCGAACAGACAAACCTTTTACCTTCCACACCCAGATGCTGCTGATATTCAGGTTCTGATGAATCGAGTGACTCTGTGACGTTTGGTTTGCGTTTCCCGCCTGTTAAACCTCCACTTCCAGTATCCTGTAAATTTACAGAAACCACACTGTCAGTTTAGGATAGAAATTCACAACATTGTCTCCTCACCAACTTTGATTAAATGTATGCCTGGAGGTTTGATCACATGACCTGTCACCATCCTGGATGGTGGTTTAGCACACTGGGCTAAATCACTGGCTTTTAAAGCAGACCAAGGCAGGCCAGCAGCACGGTACAAGTCCCATACCAGCCTCCCCGAACAGGCGCCGGAATGTGGGGACTAGGGGCTTTTCACAGTAACTTCATTGAAGCCTACTCTTGACAATAAGCGATTTTCATTTTCATTTCATTTCCTCCAGCCATTAATCGGTCAACACATCCATCCTTGTGACACACTGCCTTCCTCGGCCAATTGGGAAGCAAAAGGACTCCTGACCTACCAGGAAAATGTTTGACTTGGGCAGCACAGTGGTGCAGTGGTTAGCATTGCTGTCTCACGGCGCTGAGGTCACAGGTTTGCTCCGGGTCACTGACCGTGTGGAGTTTGCACATTTCACCCCTACAACCCAAAGATGTGCAGGTTAGGTGGATTGGCTACGCTAAATTGCCCTTTAATTTGAAAAAATGAATTGGGAATTCTAAATTTATTTTTTAAAAGTAAAAAAGATTGACTATCAGCCAAACAACCTTTATCCCATTTTCAATATTTTTTTATCCACTGAAGAGAAATGTTCAAATGTATTTTTTACTGTCCTGACCCAAAATTAATATCTTTACTGTCCAAATCATGTTCCAGAGTCACAAAAATATTTTGTACTGTAATGATCTTCCAGGCACCCAGGTATGAATCTCACCAAGGCAGAAGGTAAAATCTGAATTCATTGAAAGTTTACTTTTTAAAAATAAATTGAGTGTACCCAATTCATTGTCGCGCGACACCCGTTCATCCGCTGTCACAGCGTCTGCATGGTCTAGCCAACGTACCACGCTTCGGGAGCTTATTGGGGGTTTGTGAATCCTCCCCGCCCACCTGCCAGAGTTTCCTTCCCAGGCAGTTCCCTTCCAGTCGGGGAACACTTCAGCAGTCAAGGGCATTCAGCCTCTGATCTCCGGGTAAGCGTTCTAAGGCAGCCTTTAGGATGCACGACAACGCAGAATCGCCGAGCAGACTTATAGCCAAGTCCCGCACACATGAGTATGGCCTCAACCGGGACCTTGGATTCATGTCACATTACATTCACCCCTCCACCATCTGGCCTGGGCTTGCAAAATGCTACCAACTGTCCAGGCTTGAGACAATTCACACTTCTTTAACCTGGATTCCCCCTATCTCTGGATCTGTCAAGACTTAATTACCTGCAAATGCTTGCATTCAAAGCATTGCCTGGCATCTTTGACTTTGCCTCTGTATATATTTCTGGAACAAACCTCTTCATTCACCTGAGGAAGGAGCAGTGTTCCAAAAGCTAGTGATTTGAAACAAACCTATTGGACATTAACCTGGTGTCAGACTTCTTACTGAGCTCACCCCAGTCCAACACCGGCATCTCCACATGATTGTGAAGGGTTTGCTCCAGCTCTCAATGCCCGGGGACTGATTGACGGCAGATTCGGACCAATAGAAAGAGGGGGCGGGGCTGGAGGACCGAACACGTTCCTCCAGCCAATCAGAGTGAATGGGAGGCGGAGCAAAGCCGGGGCTCTCGCTCCCTCCGCATGCGCCCGGTCACCCGGGCCTGTCTCGGGCAAAAGCCCGAGCAGCGATCGCCAATTCAACTCCCGTATCCGAGCTTCGTAATCCGAATTTGGGGCCTACACGGAGTGTTTATGAAACCTCCCGACCCATCCACCGGCTCCATCTCTACCTTATGACTCACCCGAGCTGAAATTGACCGGCTAAGAATTTCCGCCAGACCGCCGAAATCCTGATCTATCAACGGCACTGCGCATGCTCCAATAAAGGATGGCGATTGGGGCTCAGTGACGCCCCTGATTCACTCTGATTGGCTGGAGGAGCAGCTGGGTCCTCCAGTCCCGCCAGTTTCTTTCTATTGGTCTAGAGCTGCCGTCAATCACTCCCCGGGCAAGGTGATGTGGAGCATGCGCATTGCCGATGCTGGACTCAGCCGGGAGGTTTCACCGGAATCAAACCCGGGTCCCTGGTGCTGTGAAGCACCAGTGCTAATCACTGTGTCACCGTGAGGTACAGGAGCAGATGTACCTATGTGTATATGTGCATAAGTCATTAAAGATGGTAGGATAGGTGAAGAGAACAGTTAAAAAGGCATATGGGTCAGCACGGTAGCACAGTGGGTAGCACAGTTGCTTCACAGGTCCAGGTTCGATTCCCAGCTGGGTCACTGTCTGTGTGGATTCGGCTGTATCTGCATGGCTACCCTCTGGGTGCTCCAGTTTCCTCCCACAATTCCCGAAAGACGTGTTTGTTAGGTGAATTGCACATTCTGAATTCTCCTTCCGTGAATCCGAACAGCTACCAGAATGTGGTGACTAGGAGCTTTTCACAGTAACTTCGTTGCAGTGTTAATGTAAGCCTACTTGTGTCAATAAAAATTATTAAAGGTTATTATAATATTCTACAATAAGGGCATGGAGTACAGTAGCAAGCTGGTTCTGCTGAACTTATATGAGACACTAGCTAGACCACAGTTGGAATATTGTGTACAGTTCTGGGTGCCACAGAACTGTATACAATATTCCAACTGTGGTCCATGGTAGACTTCTTCCAACTAACAACAGGAGATCCAGGAACAGGTAACAATAGTTAATTTCAATTCAAGCATGGATGGAACTATCCCAGTGAAACGTCTGTAGGAGCACCTTCCCCTGAACCAGATCTTTGACTTTCCCACCTAAATGTTTAATATTACCTGGCTGGAGCTCAGAAAGGAAAATTTGAAGAGTAGTGACCGTATGACATTGTCCACGAGCATGGTGACCATCCACATCTAGTCCCTTTTGGATAAAATCAAACATAGTAATTATTCTCAATCTAGTTATCAGACTTCTTAAATTTTGTACCTGACACACTTATTTCCATAGTAACATAGATACCATGCTTCCTTCCCTCAGTTCTGAATAGCCCATAAAAGACTTGTTCTTCCCAATTTATCCCGACCATCATGTGGAACTTCCCAACTAGTCTTCCTGCTGCATGGCTGGATTAGTTTGGACACAGGTTCAGGTGCTGATAAACATCCTGGTGTTTCCTCAGCCACCAGAACTAATTATGAGCATATGGGGACATGAAAGACAAAAACACTCCCCCAATTTGATCCCTAAACAAAAAATCTTTTTGTAAGACATCAAGATGTGACCCAAATCGAATTAGAGCCTCTTTGTGATAGAAAACCTCATCATGTAGGATGGGTGAGTCCTTGCTGTGAGAGATAAGGGAAAGTCTATGACCTCTTTACCATTCTCACGCTAGGGTAAGGTTCCTGACAAGTGTTTTAAATCAGGTTTATCTGGAGTCTGTCATACCGGTGCCAATGATTTTACTTTGGGTGGATCCCATGGACCCTCCTCTAGAGCAGCATTCCTGGTGAGTCAGACTGCCTGGTTATTACCATCACCCTCTTCACCAATTCCTGCTACTGATGTACCTTCACCTCGCAAATAACAACTAGTTCTGGACAATTACTAGCAACATCCGAAATCATTCAGAGTTTGGACTGGTGTGTGAGTGATTTCCTTTCTGCTGTGGAGAAGCTGTGTGTTTTTTGCCAGATAAATATGTTTTCACTGAGAGTGTTACAACTAATGGAGCTTTCAGAATTGTGGTTGATTCTGTCAACAGATTCAAGGGCAATAATAATGATGATGTCCTCAGATTGATAGGATAAATGATGTGATGGTGTGGAGTTTGCACATTCTCCCGTGTTTGCATGGGTTTCGCCCCCACAACCGAAAGATGTGCAGGGTAGGTAGATTGGCCACGCTAAATTGTCCCTTAATTGAAAAAAATGAATTGGGTATTCTAAAAGAAAACGGGCAAATCATTGTTTTCCACAGGGGTGAATGTGACTATGAACAATCCAATTGGAAAACAGCAGATACACATTGTTCTCACTCTGCCAGCAGGGCTGTGGGATTCAATGAAGAGATCTTCCAAAGAGCCAGTACAAGTCTAATGGGCCAAACGACTTCCATTCATGCAGTATCATTCTGTGAAACACTGAATATTCAGTATCAGGAATAGAGAGAGAAAGCGAGAGGGACCAGTGACGGCGCGCGCGATTGAACCCAGCCAGAGTCAGTACCATGAGAGGAGGTAAGAGAGGAAACAGCATAGAAGCTTGAACACCTCTGCGTGGTCACACAAGAGAACACTGAGCAAACGGAACATAGTAGATCACCAATTCACAATTTGAGATTTTTAATTAATTAATCTCAAATCGTAACAAAGTTATTTGGTTGAGTGTTTCGGATTTGATTGGTAGGACTATTACCAATCATTCCCTGCGGTTGTGAATGTGCCCTATTCACTCCACAGGAGGCCAGTGAGCAGGCGCAGTGCTGTATCCGGAGCATGCGCAGTGGTGTCTCCGGTGCATGCGCAGTGGAGGCTGTATCTGGAGCATGCGCATTGTCACTTTGTTCGGAGCCCTGGCAGTGCGGAAGCGCCTTTGTGGTGGGTTAGAGTCGGTGGGGCGGAGTGAGTAATGGAGCTGTGAGTCCGGGTGGAGAGGGAACGGAGGCTTCATAAACACCTGGTACAGGCCCCACGGCCGGAATCAGATCCTGCATGTCCCGAGTTTGCAGCTGCGGAGGTTCTATCCGGGAAAGGCCCAGTTCCAGCGGCGCCATCTCTGTTCAACAGGGAGCAGGGCGCATGCGCGGTCATTTTTGCGGAGCAGCAGATTCAGGGTCCCGGTGACCAGGAGAGAAAATGTTTGAGTAAATGAAAGGTGCGAAATACGGGCGCCCTCTTTATATGATATGGAGATGCCAGCGTTGGGCGGGGGTGGGCACAGTACGAAATCTTAAAACACCGGGTTAAAGTCCAACAGGTTTGTTTTGAATGGCTGGCTTTCGGAGCACAGCTCCTTCCTCGGGTGAATGAGGAAAAATTTCTTCCCTCAGAGGGTGGTTAGTTTTTGCAATTCTCTTCCCCAGAGAACAGTGGAGACTGCATCATTAAATATATTCGGAGCAGTGGGTGGAAAGTTACAGCATTTGGGGAATGAGATAGGAAAGCATGTTTCACAGCGACTACAATTGTCTGTTCTGAATTTGTGAGCTGTACTGATAGTGATGACATTTCTAATATCCTTTAATAGAATATTAAAAGCAAGATCTGACGGCGTCATTCGGCCATTTTACGATCAGTGTGACTGGAAAAGCACCGAGACACGGACACCAGCACCATGAGGAAACCATGGAAATGTGGAGATTGTGGGAAGGGATTCACTTTCCCATCTGAGCTGGAAACTCATCAACGTACTCACACTGGGGAGAGACCGTTCACCTGCTCTCATTGTGGGAAGGGATTTACTAATTCGTCTGACTTGTTGAGACATCATCGAGTTCACTCTGGGGAGAGCCCATTCACCTGCTCCATGTGTGGCAAAGGATTCAGAGATTCATCCAGCCTGCTAAAACATCAGCGAGTTCACACCGGGGAGAAGCCATTTACCTGCTCAGTGTGTGGGAAGGGATTTACTAATTCATCCAGCCAGCTGAGACATCAGCGAGTTCACACTGGGGAGAGACCATCCACCTGCTCCGAATGTGGGAAAGGATTCAGAGATTCATCCTGCCTAATGGCACATCAGCAAATTCACACTGGGGTGAGACTATTCACCTGCTTACTGTGTGGGAAGGGATTCACTAATTCATCCAACCTGCTGATACACCAGAGAGGTCACACTGGGGAGAGACCATTCTCCTGCTCTGTCTGTGGGAAGGGATTTACTATTTTATCCAACCTGCTGACACACCAGCGAGTTCACACTGGGGAAAGACCATTCACCTGCTCCGTGTGTGGCAAGGGATTTACCAATTCATCGAACCTGCTGACACACCAGCGAGTTCACACTGGGGAAAGACCATTCACCTGCTCCGTGTGTGGCAAGGGATTTATCAATTCCTCCAACCTGCTGACACACCAGCGAGTTCACACTGATGAGAAGCCGTTTATATGCTCCGTGTGTGGGATAGGATTCAGAAATGCATCCCATCTGCGGAGGCACGAGCGAGTTCACAAGTAATTAGAGGGGTTGGATTCTGCTGTTAATCACAGCCAGGACTGAACCATGTTCATTCTGACATTTGGTGAACAGGGAAGGTCAGAGGGTTTCCCTCTCGACTGGTCGGTCTTCCAATTTTCACTCCAGTGGACTGATTCTCTTTGAGCAAGAGCACATTTCCACTGCAATGATCTGCAAATGCAGATATAGTACATTAATTTTATCCTGTTTAGTAAATAGTCTTTTGTCTACCCCAAAAGGTGTCCTGTCTTGTCTTTCATCCGTCCTCATTCTGAGTGTTGGCCGCTGTCTCGACAATCTTTCTCACTGATTTCTCCGCTGCTCTCACTGCCTGTCCCATCGAGAGGCCAGTCCACATTCTGATATTATCCACCCAGGCCACCTTTGGGCTTTCCTTGTGCACAGTTTCCAGGTGCCCGCCATTGCCTCTTTGTCCAAACACTCCCTTCCTATTCACAACACATGTCCAAAATACGTGAGCTTCCTTGATATCAGTGCCTCAAACAGGTTCCTCCGAACACCAGCTTTCTCCAGCTCCCACTCATTCATCCACTTTGCCGTCCATGACAGACAGAATACCCGTCTGAGTCCTTTCAATCCTCTCCAAACTCTTTGAACTTGTTGTCGCCTGCCAAATCCTTACCCATCTTTTCAAGAACTCTCATGTTTTAATCCCTTCAATTAGGTCTCTGCCCTGTCACAGTAGCGAAATACGAGAGACAAACACAATCTCACTCGGAGAGAAGGACAGACAATCCGCGAGTTTGGACCCAACACTGATCTGTTCATAAGACCAGAAGACAAGGACAACAGCACAGTCATTATCGAGAGACAACAATATCTGCTGGAGACAGATAGGGAACTAAACAACATGAATCACAACACCAAGCTATCTAGACCCATATACCCAAGACAGGAAGGAGAATTGGAGACAGGCTGCAAGAACTCAGACTGCAGATACATTAACCAAACGGATGGAATATCTGAGGGGACAACAGGACGAACTAAGGAAGTTATATATACTCCTTTAAATACACAAACACGGAGACTTCCGGTGGCTGTGATGGAGTAGGAAGCCACACATTTGGGAGATCCCGTTTTAAAGAGACTTTTCGGCTCTTTTGAGAGCCCAAAACGGAAATTTCTCGACGTCTCCCGGTGGGGGAAGGTGTCCTGAACGACTTTCCCCGCAGTCCATGCCTCGAACTCGGAGTGGAAAGGGGGAGAAAACGGCAGCAGCTCCTCAGAAAAAACGGGGGAAGGAATCCAAGATGGCGGCCGGGGGAGCTCCAGAGGAATGGAGGCTGTGTGCCCAGGAGCAACAAACTGATCTCCTGCGCTGCTTTGAAGAATTCAAGGATGAGGTACTGAGCTCTCTGCAGGAAACAAACAGAAGGCTGTCAGAGATTCAGTCCACCCAGGGTGCTGCCATCAAGGAGTTGCAGACGCAGGCCACTGAACGAGAGGAGGAGGCCGTGGTCCTCGTGAGTAAGGTGCAGGGGCACGAGGCACTCCACAAGAAGTGGCAGGAACGCTTTGAGGAGCTTGATCACCGCATGAGGCGGAAAAACTTGCGGATCCTGGGCCTTGCGGAGGGGCTGGAGGGGTCGGACCTGACAGCCTACGTGGCTGTAATGCTGAACTCGCTAGTGGCGGCCGGGTCTTTCCATCTGTCCTTGGAGCTGGAGGGAGCGCACAGGGTGCTGGGCAGGAGGTCTAAGGAAGATGAAGCCCCGCGCGCGGTGCTGGTGAGGTTCCACCGGTTCAGTGATCGGGAGTGTGTGCTGCGCTGGACCAAGAAGGTGAAGAGCAGCAAGTGGGAGAATGGGGTAGTACGGATCTACCAGGATTGGAGTGCGGAGGTGGCTAAGCTGCGGTCCGGATTTAATCGGACGAAAGAGGTGCTTTATAGAAAAAAGATAAAGTTCGTAATGTTGCAGCCCGCGCGCCTGTGGGTAACTTATTCGGACCGGCATTATTATTTCGATTCCCCGGAGGAGGCGTGGGCCTTCGTGCGGACGGAGGAACTGGACTTGAACTAGGGGTTGGGGGTTGCGGGGTCGGCTGTAATATATGAGTGCTGGATTCTGCTGTTGCTGTGTTCTCTTTTTCTTCTGTTTTTCTCTTCTTGTTTTAGTACTTTTGCAATTTTGATATGGTTATTTATGGGGGTGTTGTTCTGCTATGTTTTTGTCCTGTGGGGCATTGTTTGGGCTGTGTATCTTGCGGGGGGGGGGGGGTTGGGGGGGTTTGTTGTATTCTATATCGGGTTGGGGGTATGGAGTGGGGCTGATATTTGGGAGCTGCGTCAGAAGGGTGTGGTGGGGCAGTGCGAAAGCGCAGGCTTTCCTCTGGTTTCCGCGCTGCGGGGCTGGGGGGTGGAGACGGTGACGGGGGAGGCGGGGCCTTAACTGGTTCTTCCCGCGCTGGAGCGGTGCCTGGAGGAGGGATAGGATGGGGGATGATCCCACTTCGGGAGGGGTCGGGCTATTGGCGGGACTTTCCGGGGTCAGCAGAAGTCAGCTGACCCACGGAAGAACAATGGAGGACGGTTCGCGGCTGGGAGGGTTCCTAGCCTGGGGGGGGAAGGGAGGGGGGGAAAGGGGAATACCGGGTTGCTGCTGGTAGGGACAAGAAGGAGCTGGTGGGGGCTGGGGGGACAGAGGTGAGGTGTTGTCGCTGTGGGGACTGGGTCGGGCAGGGGGTGCTGGCCTGGGGCGGGCAGTCGACGGGCTATGGCTAGTCGACGGGAGAGGGTGGGGCGGGACGCCCTCTGAACCGGTTGGTCACTTGGAATGCGAGAGGGTTGAATGGGCCGGTGAAGCGGTCGAGGGTACTGGCTCACCTGAAGGGGCTAAAGGCAGATGTGGCAATGCTTCAGGAGACCCACCTGAAGGTGGCGGATCAGGTCCGCCTGAGGAAGGGATGGGTGGGGCAGGTTTTCCACTCTGGGTTGGATGTGAAGAACCGGGGAGTGGCGATTCTGGTGGGGAAAAATGTGTTGTTTGAGGCATCGGAGGTGGTGGCGGATAAGGGGGGTAGATATGTTATGGTTAGTGGCAGGCTACAAGGAGAGAAGGTGGTACTGGCTAGTGTGTATGCCCCAAATTGGGACGATGCGGGCTTTATGAGGCGTATGTTGGGACGGATCCCGGATCTGGAGGCTGGAGGTCTGATCATAGGGGGGGACTTTAATATGGTGTTGGATCCTTCACTGGATTGGTCCAGCTCTAGGACGGGTAGGAGGCCGGCGGCGGCCAAGGTACTGAGAGGGTTTATGGATCAGATGGGTGGAGTGGATCCATGGAGGTTTGTGAGGCCGAGGGCACGCAAGTACTCTTTCTTCTCCCACGTACATAGGGTCTGCTCTCGGATAGATTTCTTCGTGGTGAGTAGGGGACTGATTCCGAGAGTGGAGGAGGCCGAGTATTCGGCCATTGCAATCTCCGACCATGCTCCGCATTGGATAGAGTTGGAGATGGGGGAGGTACGGGACCAACGTCCGCTGTGGCGGTTAGATGTGGGGCTGTTGGCGGAAGAGGAGGTGTGTAGGAGGGTCCGGGCAAGTATTGAGGGGTACCTCGAGGTGAATGATGCGGGGGAGGTTCAGGTGGGGATGGTCTGGGAAGCCCTGAAGGCAGTAATTCGTGGGGAGCTGATATCCATCCGGGCACACAGGGAGAGGAGTGAGAGGGATAGACTGGTGGGAAATATGCTGGAGGTGGACAGGAGGTATGCAGAGGCACCAGAGGAGGGACTGTTGGGGGAGAGGCGCAGCCTGCAGGCTAAATTTGATTTGCTGACCACTAGAAAGGCGGAGGCACAGTGGAGGAAGGCACAAGGGGCAGTGTACGGACATGGTGAAAAGGCAAGTAGGATGCTGGCTCATCAGCTCCGCAAGCGGGATGTGGCTAAGGAAATTGCTGGAGTGAGAGACAAGAGTGGGAATGTGGTGCGGAAGGGGGTAGAGGTGAATGAGGTCTTCAAGGACTTTTACGGGGAACTGTACCGGTCGGAGCCAACGGGGGATAGGAGGGGAATGGAGAGGTTCCTTGATGGGCTTTCTTTCCGAAAGGTGCAGGAGGAGAAGGTGGCGGGGTTGGGGCAATTTAGTGTGGCCAATCTTCCTAACTTGTATCTTTGGACTGTGGGAGAAAACTGGAGCACCCGGAGGGAGCCCACACAGACACAGGGAGATTGTGTGGCGTTTGCACAGTCACCCAAGGTCGAAATAGCTGAAACATCAAGACACTACTCCTGGGAATAGATGGTATGGTGGTTCAGTAAATATAATAAGTGGATTAAAAGTGTGTGTAATATTGAGTTAAAACTGAAAATGCCAGATTAATTCAACAGATTTGGCAGCATCACAGAATCCCTACAGTGCAGAAGGAGGCTATTTCCCCCATTGAGTTTGCAACAACTCTGCAAAAGAGCACTCCACCCAGG
Organism: Scyliorhinus canicula; assembly: GCF_902713615.1. Taxonomy (NCBI): domain Eukaryota; kingdom Metazoa; phylum Chordata; class Chondrichthyes; order Carcharhiniformes; family Scyliorhinidae; genus Scyliorhinus; species Scyliorhinus canicula. Next base: position 567,113 of record NW_024055458.1, read on the forward strand.
TGCACTTTCCCTTCCCTCTGCCTGAAACCCCATATCACCTTTTGACAGTAAGGGGCAATTTATAGCGCGTTCACACTGGGGAGAGATCATTCACCACCTGGAGTGTGGGAAGGGATTAACTCAGTCTGCCCACCTCACTTCCCACCAACGTGTTCACTCTGACACAAGACCTTTTAAATGTTGCACCTGAGAGAAGAACTTCACCCTACTCAAACCCACGTATCCACCCTATACCTGTAACCCAACAACCCCCCCCCCACACCCCCCCCCCCAACAACCTTACTTTTTATTAGGACACTACGGGCAATTTAGCATGGCCAATCCACCTAACCCGCACATCTTTGGACTGTGGGAGGAAACCGGAGCACACGGAGGAAACCCACGCACACAGGGGGAGGACGTGCAGACTCCACACAGACAGTGACCCAGCCGGGAATCGAACCTGGGACCCTGGAGCTGTGAAGCATTTATGCTAACCACCATGCTACCCTGCTGCCCAGGTTATTGGTGTTAATCACATCCAGGACTGAACCATGTTCATTCTGACAGATGGAGTTTATTTGAGTTGATGTTAATAATCCCTGAAACAGATTAGAAATTATTGGTGCTTGATAGCCGGCACAGACACAATGGGACAAAGGGCCTTGTTTTGTGCTGTAAAACTCTATAACTTTAACCCACCTCATTTCACACCAACATGTTCACTCTGACACAAGACATTTTGTGTTCGGACTGTGAGAAGAGCTTTAGAAGCAAAATAGATCTGCTAACTCACCAACATGCTCACACTAGAGAGAGACCGTTCACCACTCCGAGAGTGAGAAGGGATTGTTTACCTGTTGTGATTCCGGTCTCCCTGGCACCCCCTCCTCCCCCAACCCAAGACTGGAAATTCCTGGATGTTTATCAAATAGCTGTAGTGCATGTACCTTTAAGAACTGGGTGTTTATCAAATAGCTGCAGTGATATCAGAGTGTCGGTGGAGCTGGGCTGTATGTCTTCACTGCAGCTATTTGATATACACCCAGTTCTTAAAGGTACTCTCACATGACAATTCTGAATTCTCCCTCTGTGTACCTGAACAGGCTCTGGAATGTGCTGACTGGGGGCTTCTCACGGTAACTTCATTGCAGTGTGAATGTAAGACTACTTGTGACAATAAAGATTAGTATTATTTTAAAAAAGTTCTGGCAAATTTCCATCCCGCCCAGGATGATTCGCACGGGAATATAACCCCAACAAATGGGATGAAGCCAAATCTTTCAAAGTCAAAGTCTTTATTTCGAATTATTGCCGTGCTGTTAGGGAAAGGTTAACTTCTCTGCTTGTTTACAAAAGTAGGAAGTCTTACAACACCAGGTTAAAGTCCAACTGGTTTGTTTCAAACACGAGCTTTCGGAGCACTACTCCTTCATCAGGTGAGAGCTCGTGTTTGAAACAAACCTGTTGGACTTTAACCTGGTGTTATAAGACTTCTTACTGTGCTCACCCCAGTCCAACGCCGGCATCTCCACATCATGTTTACAAAAGGGAAGAGGAAGCATTCACAAAGCTTCCCACAGCTTGTGAACTCCGAAACATAACTTCAAGGCTGAAGTTTATCTTCAGAGATTGAAATGTTCTGGTACCTTTTCCAATTGTACCAGTAAATTGTGATTCACACTGAAAGGTTTACTTTCACTCAGTAATTAGAATATTTCACTTTCTCAGCACAAACACTTTAGATCAAATATCAATTGTTCACTTCTCTTGTAGCTGGTGTGTGGAGAAGATCATGTTCACTGTAGATCTGTCAGCACAGAAACCGCACTGTGCTTCTGGACAAACTCAGTCTGCAAGTAGATGAATATTTTAAACATCACCCAAGTGAAGGTCTTCCCCTGACTCTAAGGAGTGAGATGTCCCTGTAGTTGATGCTGTCTCCTGTCACTGCTGTTTTTATTGCGTCACACATGTTCCATGGACCAGTCTCACAGCCCAAAAGGGGAGGGCAGGAAGGTGGGTCAGTTGATGGGACTTTCTGTGTGTGAGCAGGTCAGCTGGAATTCCATCCTTGCCGGGCACCTTTCTGCTTGCTCAGCAATCAATGGCCTTTTCCAGCTCAAATGATGAGAATTCCTTGTCCAACTCAACCATGACAGGAAGCTGCAGGAGAGTCAAACAGAGATTGGGAGATGCCCGTCTCACAGGGGTACAGCTCACTGTTGTGTTCAACCCAGCTCCTCCTCACTCTCACCATGACTGACACTGAGCACGCTCAGAGCACACACCCACACTGCACCTGCGCACTGGCCTCGTACATTCAATGATAGGGGACTTTCTTCAGCATGGGGGATTCTGGGTAACACAGCCGCCACAGAGCAATTAGTAAACAGGAAGATTCTTTCTCCCAGTCGGCAAAACAGAGGAGCCACAGTTAGGCAAGATGCCGGGCATGAAGCACAAAGAGAGGTTTGGATACTTTATTTAATACAGAAGCACATTATTCTGATATCACTTAGACAAGGGCAGCCGGCAGGCTGATCTACAGTTTGTACAGTATTTACAACACCTGGGACACGCTAAATCATCTCATCAAACCAGTGATAGGTTTGTTTACTGTTCATAATAGTGACTGGGTCACACTCATCATTTATGCAAAATGCAACTCCCCAGGTTTTTTGACCCACTCCCTCAAGACCTGTTGTCGCTCCAAGGGTCTTGACATCTGCTTTGGTCTTTCTCCACCCATGTATGTTCAGCTGTTTACAACAATTGTTCAATTACTTACAACAATCTGAGGTCCCTATCTGCTTCAAGAAGACGACCAGCATCCCTGTACTGAAAAAAGTCAAGCAGCGAGCCTTAATGACTGTCGTCCAGTGGGTCTGACATCCATCATCATTCCCGTACCAGCCTCCCCGAACAGGCGCCGGAATGTGGCGACTAGGGGCTTTTCACAGTAACTTCATTGTAGCCTACTCGTGACAATAAGCGATTTTCATTTTTCATTTCATTTCATTTTTTCATCATGAAGTGCGTTGAAAGGTTAGTCATGGCACAAATCAACTCCAGCCTCCCAGATTGCCTAGATCTACTACAGTTTGCCCACCGCTGCAACGGGTCCACAGCAGACGCCATCTCCATGGACCTGCACTCTACCCTGGAACACCTAGATAACAAAGACACCTATGTCAGACTCCTATTTATCGAATACAGCTCAGCCTTCAACACCATCATTCCTACGAAACTCGTCTCCAAACTCCGTGGCCTTGGCCTCAGCTCCTTCCTCTGCGACTGGATCCTGAACTTTCTAACCCACAGACCAGAATCAGTAAAGATACGCAACAAAACCTCCTCCACGATCATCCTCAGCACCGGTGCCAGACAAAGCTGTGTCCTCATCCCCCTACTACACTCTTTATACACCTATGATTATGGCCAAATTCCCCTCCAACTCAATTTTCAAATTTGCTGATGACACCATCGAAGTGGGTTGGATTTCAAACATAGGAATGAGATATAGAATCAGGTGAATTGGTGCGATTACAATAATCTCTCCCTCAATGTCAACAAAATAAAGGAAATTATCATCTACTTTAGGAAGTGTAGTGGAGAACATTCCCGTGTCCACATCAATGGGAACGAAGTAGAAAGGGTCGAGAGCTTCAAGGTTTTAGATGTACAGATCACCAACAGCCTGTCCTGGTCTCCCCCATGCCGACGCTATAGTTAGGAAAGCCCACCAACGACTCTACTTTCTAAAAAGACTGAAGAAATTTGTCATGTCAGCTACGCCCCTAACCAACTTCTACAGATGCACCATAGAAAGCATTCTTTCTGGTTATATCACAGCTTGGTATGGAGCCTGCTCTGCCCAAGACCGCAGGAAACTACAAAAGGTCGTGAATGTAGCCCAGTCCATCACGCAAACCAGCCTCCCATCCACTGACTCTATCTATAATTCCCGCTACTCTCGAATGGAGATCAACTCACCCCTAACCACTGCCTTCAGCGCCTCCCAGACCATCCCCACTCGGACCTCCCCGTTGTCATTGGCCTCCAGGTACCTCTCGATACATCCTCGAACCCGCTCGCCCACCTCCACGAGGTCCACCCAATGTGGGGCATGGTCAGAGATGGCTATCGCTGAGTACTCAGCATCCTCCACTCTCGCAATCAGCGCACTACTCATAACGAAAAAATCAATCTGGGAATAGGCCTTGTGCACGAGAGAAGTATGAAAATTTCCTGGCCCTCGGCCTCGCAAACCTCCATGGATCCACCCCTCCCATCTGGTCCATAAACTCCCTTAACACCTTAGCTGCCGCTGGCCTCCTACCCATCCTGGATCTGGATTGACCTAGTGCCGGAGCCAGCACCATGATAAAATCCCCCCCCCCCCCCCCCCATTATTAGGCCCCCCGCCTCCAAATCTGGAATCCGGCCCAACATGCACCGCATGAAACCAGCATCGTCCCAATTCGGGGTGTACACATTGACTAGCATTGAATTGCAAACATGACTGACCAAGAAAAGAAAGCGTTTCACTGGGTAACAGAAATCTCATGAATCTTTACTGAGTTTGACCACAGTCAGCCTTTGAACAAAGTCAAATATGGTTAAATGGAAGTGAATTGAGAATTATGTGTTGCTTATATTTGACCCCTCTGTGTTTTGGTTTAAAACATTCTGCAGCCTAAATACCATTCATGTATAAGAAAGGAGGGGTGACAGCAAATCCGCACTGAGCCTGGATTCCCACATCTCCTTGAGTGGCTTTTCCTGTTTCTCTATCATTAAGGCCAAATTTTTCAAAAAGGTGGCCCAGTTAAATCTCTGCTATTTCCTCGAATTCAGTTGCAGTATCGTTTGTATCTGTCTATATGAACACACATTACCTGTCATGTATAGGCCAGGCTACGTAAGGAGAGCAGATTTCATGAAGGACATTTGTGAACCAGATGAGTTTTTACAACAATCAAGAATGTTATCATCAGAATTTTAATTCGATACTGTTATTCAATTTCAGTTTCACCATGTGTCAAAGGCAGATTGGATCCCAGATCCCCAGAGCATTAACCTGGGTCTCTGGATTACTCGCCCATTAACAATATCATTACACCAATGCTTAGTCCACATATTCTTGGCAGAATATGGTGTCTTGTGTTGTGTTCTGTGATCTTGTCTTGCAATGATTCTACAGAACAGCTGGTGAATTAGCCAAAACGATGATTTATTGATGTACATGTGGTAAGGTAACGATCAGAATGCTATACAGACTATGTTATCACAGAGTTACATTGGACTCTCTTGGAACTACCCTTATGTGCGACTGGCCTCGTGTATGCCTGACAACCTTCTACTGGTAGCTGGATGTCACCTGACTGATGCCTGATGCCAACTACTGGTGGGAGGTCACACTGCTGAGTACATGCAATATTATATACAGGCTTATCACCACATCGCGTAACTTCTCAAAATTATCAAATAATTTATTTTTTCAAACAAATTGATAGCTCTGCAGTTTCTGAAAACATTTTGGTTGATCGTGTTATCTTTAGAAATAAAGATCTAGTCTTTGCAATATAATTACCTAACACACCAATTCATTATTCATAATCAATGTTTGCTACTGAATAAAGTTCAATTTAATTATTATTTTTTGCAATGAAATCAATACATAGTTAATATAGAAAAGGTACAGAAGGTGAAATGGCTGCAGAAAGGCACATGCTAGAGGTATAAAAGGGCTTCCTTGACCTTATTACTAAGGCCAGTGAATACACTATGAAAACAACAATTTACGGGCAGCAAGGTGGCACAATGGTTAACACTGTTGCCTCATGGCGACGAGGTCCTAGGTTCGATCCGGACCCTGGGTCACTGCCGTGTGGAGTTTGCACATTCTTCCCGTGGTTGTTTTGGTCTCACCCCCACAACCCAAAGATGTGCAGGGTAGGTGGATTGGCCACGCTAAATTATTCCTTAATTGGAAAAACTGAATTGTGTACTTGAAATTTTTTTTAATAATGAAAATAACAATTTTAAAACTAAATGTGATTACACATGTGTACTTACAGCTTCCTACATTACAACAGTGAAAATGTTTCAAAATTACTCCATCGGCTTTAAAACACTTTAGGAGGCCCAGTGGGAGTGAGAGGTTTTATAGAAATGTACATTTGTACTAATTGTTGGCAAACGAGGATATATTACACTTGGTGTCCTCACCAATTTATTGATAAAGGCTGAGTCTTAATTTTGTGTAATAACCACGTCATTTTGAATACTCTGTGAAACTCCAGACACACCATATGCACAATTATTTGTTGTAAAACACAGCGAGTTGTTGAGATTTGGAATACACTGTCCATAAATTGTGCTGGAATCTCTTTGGATTGTAACTTCCAAAAGGGAATTTGGTACATTCTGAAAAAGAAAACAAAACAGTCGAACTATGGGATTAAATGGGTCGCTGGCAAAGAGCTGGCACGGGAAAAATGGGCCAAATAGACTCCTCTGTGCTCTAGCAGCCTTGTGTACATGTAAAGGGGGTGGTAACGACCTGGAACCTACTGCCTATGAGGGTAGGAGATGCAGAGATGACGGAAGGATTTCAATAGGAAATTAGACAAGCACTGAGAGAAATAAACCCACAGGGATTCGGGGAAAGAATGGGGCAATGGACAGACTGGCTTCCTCCACAGGGAGCCGACACGGTCCCAAAGGGCTGAATGGCTCCATTCCCCACCCTCCAGATGCTGTGATCTCAGGAGATAAATTCAGCTGCTCCAGTCACTCCAACTAACTGGAGTCCCTCATCTCTGGTGCTATTCTTGTAAATGTCCTCTACACCCTCTCTAAGAACTTCCCATCTTTCCTAAAGTGTGAAGCCCATATATAGGGTTCCATTCAAGAGGGATAGAATTGAAAAGCACGGCGGAAATGTTACATTTGTTTAAAATGATGGTTCCACTACACTTGGAGCATTGTCAACATCAGAACATAAGAACTATGAGCAGGAGTAGGCCATCTGGCCCCTCGAGCCTGCTCCACCATTCAATGAGATCATGACAGTGACCTGGGGCCAGGATTGAACACTGGTCCTCAGCTCCGTCAGACTGCAGTGCTAAGGTGGGAAGGTGAGTTGTGAGGAGGTTTTAGAGATCTTTCAGAGTGATTTGGACAAGTTGAGTGAGTGGGCAAATGAATGGCAGATACAGTATAATTTGGAGAAATGCGTGGTTATCCAATTTGGTAGCAAAACGAGAAGGCAGGCTATTAACTGAATGGCCATAAATTAGGAGAGGGGAATGTGCAACAAGACCTGGGTATCCTTGTGCACCAGTCACTGAAGGAAAGCATACACCTACAGCAGGCAGTAAAGAAGGCAAATGCTATGCTAGCCTTCATTGCGAGCGGATTAGAGTACAGGAGCAGGAATATCTTGCTGCAAATAAACAGGGCGTAAGCAAGGCCGTACCTGGAATATTGTGAGCAGTTTTGGTCTCCTTATCTGAGGAAGGATGTTCTTGCTCCAGAGGGAGTGCAGCGAAGATTTACCAGACTCATTCCTGGGATGGTGGGTCTGATGTCTGAGAGATTGAATCAGTTAGGATTGTATTCGCTGGAGTTCAGAATGGGATGGGGGGATCCCATAGAAACCTATAATATTCCAACAGGACTTGATAGGATAGATGCAGGAAAGATTTTCCCAATGGTGGGAGTGTACAGAACGAGAGGTCGCAGTCTGAGGATACGGGGTGGACCATTTAGAGATGAGTAATTTCTTCATCCAGAGAGTGGTGAGCTTGTGGAATTTGTTACCACAGGAAATAGCTGACACCAATACATTGTGTGTTTTCAAGAAGCAGTTAGATTTCGCACTTAGAGTGAAGGGAATCAAAGGATGTAGAGAGGAAATCGGGATTAAGCTATTAAGTTGGATGATAAGCCATGATCATAATGAATGGCAGAGCAAGCGCTAAGGGCCAAATGGTCTCATCCTGCTCCTAATTTCTATGTAATCCCTTCCCACACTGAGAGCAGGTGAACAGCTTCTCCCCAGTGTGAACTCGCTGGTGAGTCTGCAGGATAAGCTGGCACCCCTGATGGTAGAGATGTTGGGGAGGCGATAGGGAAGGGGGTGTTACCACAAACCTTGGGGCAGGGATCGGTTTCCCTGTTGCTCAAAAAGCTAAGGATCCGATGGAGTGTGGGTCGTATAGGCCCATATCACTTTTAAAGGTGAACGCAAAGGTATTAGCGAAGGTACTGGTAGGTAGGCTGGAGAAATGCCTCTTGAAGGTGACAGGTGAAGATCAGATGGGGTTTGTGTGAGGGAGGGAGCTCTTTTCAAACGTTAAGAGGGTATTGAACGTGGTTATGGCGCCGGCAGAGGGGAAGGAAACAGAGGTGGTTGTGGCAGTGGACGCCAAGCAAGCATTTGACCAATTAGAATAGGGGCACTCGATAGCAGTTCTGGAGCGGTTTGGGATTGGTCCGCACAAAAACATCAACTCAAGATACTTTTCTCTCCACCATGGGACTAGGCTGAGATGTCCTATGCCCGCCCGCCCCCCCCCCCCCCCCACCACACACCCTCCTCCCCCCCCCCCCCCCCCCCCACGCTGTTGCACTCGCGATTAAGCCATTGGCCATTGCATTAAGACATTTGGGGTATGGAATGGGATAGTGCCGTGGGGGGGGGGGGGGGGGGGTGAATAGAGCACAGGGTGCCCTTGTCTGCCGATGACTTGTTATTATATGTGTCGGAACCGAGTGTGTCAGGAGGGGGAATATTGGAGCTGTTTCGGGTGTTTGGGTCTTTCTCAGGGACCAAATTAAATCTAGACAAGAGTGAGTATTTTCTGATGTTTCGGCAGGGGTGGGGGGGGGGGGGGGGGCTGCCATTCCGTACGGCAGGGATTCACTTTAGATATCTGGAGGTGCAGGTTGCTCAGGATTGGGGCGGGGGGGGGGGGGGGGGTCACTGGAGGGTTGGTTAAAATGAACATGTTGGTGTGATTTCTGTTTAGTTTCCAATGCCTGCCGATTTTCCTGCCAAAAGCATTTTTGGAGAGTTTTAAGGAATAATTTCCGACAAGTGGAAACATCTTCTCCATGTCCACTCTACCCAGGCCTCGCAGTATCCTGTAAGTTTTAATAAGATACCCCCATATCCTTCTAAACTCCAATGAGTACTGACCCAGAGTCATCAAACATTCTTCATTTGACAAGCTCATCATTCCAGGAATCATTCCTGTGAACCTCCTCTGGACCCTTTCCAAGGCCAACACAGCCTTCCTTAGATACGGGGCCCAAAACTGCTCTTAATACTCCAAATGGGGTCTGATCAGAGCCTTATATAGCATCAGAAGTACATCCCTGGTCTTGTATTCTCACCTACTCAACCTGAATACCATTTGCCTTCCTAACTGCCGACTGAACCTGCACGTTAACCTTTAAAAAAAAATTTAGAGTACCCAATTCATTTTTTCAATTAAGGGGAATTTTAGCGTGGCCAATCCACCTACCCTGCACACCGTTGGGTTGTGGGGGCGAAACCGACGCAAACACGGGGAGAATGTACAAACTCCACACGGACAGTGACCCTGAGCCAGGATCGAACCTGGGACCTTGGCGCTGTGAGGCTGAAGTGCACCTGCATGTTAACCTGAACAGAATCTTGAACAAGATCTCCCAAGTCCCTTTGTGCTTGTGATTTCCTCAGTATTTTCCCATTTAGAGAATAGTCTATGCTTCCATTTCTCCTTCCAAAGTGCATAACCTCACACTTTTCCATATTGTATTCCATCTGCCACTTCTTTGCCCACTCTCCTAGCCTTGCTCAGCATTGCTTCTTTTTCTAATCACTTTAAATGAATGCCCTTTGTTTATAATCTTGCCCTCAATATGACTTGCTAGATCAAACGTCTATTGCAGATTCTTCGTTTTAATGTGGTCAAGTGCCTTTCCATTTGAGAACTGTTCAATAAAGTTATTAGAATTATTTGTAGCTAGGGCAGCACGTGGAACAGTGGTTAGCAGTGGGAAGTGGGACTACGGCGCTGAGGACTTGGTTCACTGTCCGTGTAGAGTTTGCACATTCTCCACGTGTCTGCATGGGTTTCACCCCCACAACCCAAAGATGTGCAGGTTCGGTGGATTGGCCAGGCTAAATTGCCCCTGAATTGGAAAAAAAATAATTGGGTACTCTGAATTTATTTCTTTTTAAAAAAGGATTATTTGTAGCTTCCCCACCAATCAGTTTTTTCCATTATCCTGAAGTGACTCTATTTTTATCGTGAGTTAACTGAAGTGTGTTCCTAACCTCTCATTACCTAAATTTCCATTTACCACTTTTCTGTCCACCTGACCCAGTCCATGGCTTTCTCCCTCATTGTCTAAAACACATCAGCAACTTTTGTATAATCCTGGTGTGTACATTTCAGTCTAAATCATTGATATATCCCGGAAAACAGTGCGGCCCCACTGGAAACAGACGTCCAGGCATCATCCAGTCCCGGATGTGACTAACAGCAGCAACAATAGCTGAATCCAAACCCTGCTGTTGCCTGTGAACCTGCTGATGCCTGTTCAGGTTGTTTGACTGAGTGAATCTCCTCCCAAGCACGGAGCAGTTAAACATCCTCTCCCCAGTACCGCTCCCACATGTAGGCTACACGGTAGCACAGTGGTTAGCACTGTTGCTTCAAAGCTCCAGGGTCCCAGAATTCCCAGCTTGGCTTACAGTCTGTGTGGAGTTTGCATGTTCTCCCCATGTCTGCGTGGGTTTCCTCCGGGTGCTGCAGTTTCCTCCCACAAGTCGAAAAATGTGTAGATTAGATGGATTGGCCATGCTAAATTGCCCTTCATGTCCAAAAAGGTGAGGTGTGGTTATGGGTTAGGTTGGAGTTATGGGCTTAAGTAAGGTGCTCTTTCCAAGGGCCGGTGCACTCGATGGGCTGAATGCCCTCCTTCTGCACTGTAAATTCCATGATTCTGTTTCAGTGTGAACTCGCTGGTGTTTCAGCAGATGCTGTTCACTTTTAAATCTTTTTTCACAGTCAGAACATTTAAAAGGTTTCTGATCAATGTGAATAAGTTGGTGTGTAATCAGGTGGGATGACTGAATAATTTTCTTGTCACACACGGGGCAAGAGTAAGGTCTCTGCCCAGTGTGAACTCGCTGGTGTTCCAGGAGGTGGGATGACCGAGTGAATCCCTTCCCACACACGGAGCAGGTGAACGGCCTCTCCCCAGTGTAAGTACGTTGATGTGTCAGTAAATCATTTCTGCGTTTAAAGCTTTTTTCACAGTCAGCACATTTAAAAGGTCTCTGATCAGTATGAACAAGTTGGTGTCTCAGGAGGTCTGATGACTGAGTGAATCCCATCCCACACACGGGGCAGGTGAATGGTCTCTCCCCAGTGTGAGTGCGTTGGTGTCTCAGTAAATCCTGTTTACTTTTAAAACTCTTCTCACAATCAGCACATTTAAAAGGTCGCTGATCAGAATGAACAAGCTGGTGTCTCAGGAGGAATGATGACTGAGTGAATCCCTTCCCACACACGGAGCAGGTGAATGGCTTCTCTCCAGTGTGTTGGCGTTGATGCGCCCACAAATCCTTTCTGCGTTTAAAGCTCTTTTCACAGTCAGCACATTTAAACGGTCTCTGGTCGGAGTGAACCTGACGGTAATCCCGGAGGTTTGACGAAGCATTAAATCCCTTCCCACATTCCAAACAGGTGAATGGCCTCTCCCCAGTGTGAGTGCATTGATGTAACAGTAAACTATTTCTGCTTTAAAAGCTTTTTCCACAGTCAGCACATTTAAACGGTCTCTGATCAGTATGAACAAGTTGGTGTATCAGGCGGTGGGATGACAGAGTGAATCCCTTCCCACACACGGAGCAGGTGAATGGCCTCTCCCCAGTGTGAATACGTTGATGTGTCAGTAAATCCTTTCTGCGTTTAAAGCTCTTTCGGATGGAGTGATCACAATATGGTGGAATTTAAAATACAGCTGGAGGGTGAGAAAGTAAAATCAAATACTAGTGTTTTGTGTTTAAACAAAGGAGATTACAAGGGGCTGAGAGAAGAACTAGCTAAGGTAGACTGGGAGCTAAGACTTTATGGTGGAACAGTTGAGGAACAGTGGAGAACCTTCCAAGCAATTTTTCACAGTGCTCAGCAAAGGTTTATACCAACAAAAAGGAAGGACGGAAGAAAGAGGGAAAATCGACCGTGGATATCTAAGGAAATAAGGGAGAGTATCAAATTGAAGGAAAAAGCATATAAAGTGGCAAAGATTGCTGGGAGATTAGAGGACTGGGAAATCTTTAGGGGGCAACAGAAAGCTACTAAAAATGCTATAAAGAAGAGTATGAGAGTAAACTTGCTCAGAATATAAAAACAGACAGTAAACGTTTTTACAAATATATAAGACAAAAAAAAGTGGCTAAGGTAAATATTGGTCCTTTAGAGGATGAGAAGGGAGTTTTAATAATGGGAAATGAGGAAATGGCTGAGGAACTGAACAAGTTTTTTGGGTCGGTCTTCACAGTGGAAGACACAAATAACATGCCAGCGACTGTTAGAAATGAGGCTATGAAAGGTGAGGACCTTGAGAGGATTGTTATCACAAAGGAGGGAGTGATGGGCAAGCTAATGGGGCTAAAGGTAGACAAGTCTCCTGACCCTGATGGAATGCATCCCAGAGTGCTAAAAGAGATGGCTAGGGAAATTGCAGATGCACTAGTGATAATGTACCTAAATTCACTAGACTCTGGGGTGGTCCCGGTGGATTGGAAATTAGCAAACGTAACGCCACTGTTTAAAAAAGGAGGTAGGCAGAAAGCAGGAAATTATAGGCCAGTGAGTTTAACTTCGGTAGTAGGGAAGATGCTGGAATCTATCATCAAGGAAGAAATTGCGAGGAATCTGGATAGAAATTGTCCCATTGGGCAGACGCAGCATGGGTTCATAAAGGGCAGGTCATGCCTAACTAATTAAGTGGAATTATTTGAGGACATTACCAGTGCAGTAGATAACGGGGAGCCGATGGATGTGGTATATCTGGATTTCCAGAAAGCCTTTGACAAGGTGCCACACAAAAGGTTGCTGCATAAGATAAAGATGCATGGCATTAAGGGTAAAGTAGTAGCATGGATAGAGGATTGGTTAATTAATAGAAAGCAAAGGGTGGGGATTAATGGGTGTTTCTCTGGTTGGCAATCAGTATCTAGTTGTGTCCCTCAGGGATCCGTGTTGGGCCCACAATTGTTCACAATTTACATAGATGATTTGGAGTTGGGGACCAAGGGCAATGTGTCCAAGTTTGCAGATGACACTAAGATGAGTGGTAAAGCGAAAAGTGCAGAGGATACTGGAAGTCTGCAGAGGGATTTGGATAGGTTAAGTGAATGGGCTAGGGTCTGGCAGATGGAATACAATGTTGACAAATGTGAGGTTATCCATTTTGGTAGGAATAACAGCAAACAGGATTATTATTTAAACGATAAAATATTAAAGCATGCCGCTGTTCAGAGAGACTTGGGTGTGCTAGTGCATGAGTCACAGAAGGTTGGTTTACAAGTGCAACAGGTGATTAAGAAGGCAAATGGAATTTTGTCCTTCATTGCTAGAGGGATGGTGTTTAAGACTAGGGAGGTTATGTTGCAATTGTATAAGGTGTTAGTGCGGCCACACCTGGAGTATTGTGTTCAGTTTTGGTCTCCTTACTTGAGAAAGGACGTACTGGCGCTGGAGGGTGTGCAGAGGAGATTCACTAGGTTAATCCCAGAGCTGAAGGGGTTGGATTATGAGGAGAGGTTGAGTAGACTGGGACTGTACTCGTTGGAATTTAGAAGGATGAGGGGGGATCTTATAGAAACATTTAAAATTATGAAGGGAATAGCTAGGATAGATGCGGGCAGGTTGTTTCCACTGGCGGGTGACAGCAGAACTAGGGGACATAGCCTCAAAATAAGGGGAAGTAGATTTAGGACTGAGTTTAGGAGGAACTTCTTCACCCAAAGGGTTGTGAATCTATGGAATTCCTTGCCCAGTGAAGCAGTTGAGGCTCCTTCATTACATGTTTTTAAGGTAAAGATTGATAGTTTTTTGAAGAATAAAGGGATTAACGGTTATGGTGTTCGGGCCGGAAAGTGGAGCTGAGTCCACAAAAGATCAGCCACGATCTAATTGAATGGCGGAGCAGGCTGGAGGGGCCAGATGGCCTACTCCTGCTCCTAGTTCTTATGTTCTTATGTTCTTATGTAAAAAGGAGATTACATTGAAATACTGTGAATATATAAGACACAAACAGGCCATTCTGTCACAGATTCTGCTGCTGTCAATACTCGGCACACATCTCCGACTGTCACACCGATCAAATCTCAGCCTTTCAGCTGATTTGAATTCCAATTTCTCTCACGTCCTTGCCCCGTTTCCTTTTGAAAACATCTCAGCACTTTCCTCGCTGGCTTTGAAAGCAGACCAAGGCAAGCCAGCAACACAGTTCAATTCCCGTACCAGCCTCCCCAGACAGGCGCCGGAATGTGGCGACTGGGGGCTTTTCACAGTAACTTCACTGAGACCAACTGGTGACAATAAGCGACTTTCATTTCATTTTCAACTCCTTTCCATGGTAATGAGTTGCACATTCTGAACCAGTCATAAATAATTTTGTCTGTATTGTTCCCTTGGATTTATTCATAACTATCTTGTATTTATGACTTGTTTATTGAAATGAAATGAAAATCTCTTGTTGTCACACGTAGGCTTCAAATGAAGTTACTGTGAAGAGCTCGTAGTTGCCACATTCTGGCGCCTGTTCGGGAAGGCTGGTACAGGAATTGAACCGTTCTGCTGGCCTACGTTGGTCATCTTTGAAAGCCAGCGATTTAGCCCAGTGTGCTAAACCATGGTCACTCTCTCACATCGTCCCCCGCTCCATTTAATCTTTCCTGAGAGCTGTAATCTCTCATGTTACAAAAGTCATCACTGTCAATGCAGGATAGAATTGGCAAAGAGACAAACCTTTCTGTTGGGTTCAGTTTGTTGTGTGCAAATTCTCCAATTCTAACCCCTGTAAAAGGAGTTTACAAAAGCCAACACTGTCAGTCTAGGATAGAAATTCTGAACAGGCAATTCTAGTTTCTCTGGAACATTTTTTCCTCTCTTGTTCCCCCAAAGCTGTAAATCCCCGTCCCACACACTCTCCCTCCTCCCTGGGCTGAAATGCAAACCCATCTCACTATCTGTACCATTTCTTTCCTCCACTCCCAGTTTTCTCCCTCCCTCTCCTCTGCTTGGGTTCAGTTCTCCAGCTCTTGTCTGCAGACTGACAATAAAATCAATGGGTCTTATTGGGGGTTTGGGGCCTCCAGCGGGTGTTTGTGAATCCTCCCCGCCCACCTGCCAGGGTTTCCTTCCTTGCCAGAGATCAGAGTCCTCACTGATTTGAGTGCAAAGTGTCAGCTCTTATTTATTGTCCCCCTCCCTTATCGTCTGATGTGAACCACCCTCCACAGTAAGAAGTCTTACAACACCAGGTTAAAGTCCAACAGGTTTGATTCAAACACGAGCTTTCGGAGCGCAGCTCCTTCCTCAGGTGAATGGCGAGGTATGTTCTAGAAACATTTATATAGACAAAGTCAGAGATGCTGGACAATGCTTGGAATGCAGACATTTGCAGGTAATCAAATCATTGCAGATCCAGGGAGAGGGATAATCAGAGGTTAAAGAGGTGTAAATTGTCTCAAGCCCGAACAGTTGGTAGGGTTTTGCAAGTCCAGGCCTGATGGTGGGGGGTGGATGTAATGCGACATGAATCCAAGATCCCTGTTGTGGAAGTTGTCGGTGTTGAGGACTGAGCCTGTTGCAGCAATGCCGTCGTCATGGGGGATGCTGCCAGGAAGATTGCGCATATAGACACTGGCATTAAGTTTCTACAAAGATGCAAAAAAGCAGACAAGATCCCGAAAGGGCTACAGTTCACAAACCCACTCAAGTCGACCTACAACACAGACTACGCTGAAAGACTCTGCCGCCGCACCTCTGTCACACGCCTCAAACACCTCGTACACCAGCTCTACAGCAGTCGACGCAACCTGGAAACCAAGATAGAGGCCATATTCTCAAATTGCGCTCAGGACACAGCAGACCAGCTGCGTAACACCGCCAAACAAGTGAGACAACGATACTGTGCCACCTATATGCACACCAAGAACAGGAAGCTTGAGAAACTCGGCATCACCACCAGCAGCAACCAAGCCTCCCCCAGTACCACAGTTGAAAACAATACAGGGAAATCTATTGTCAACTTGTCAGACTACACCCTTCAACCAGATGAAATCAAAGTCCTCAGCAGAGGGCTCAATTTCAGCACCACCACCAAAATGGACCGCATCAGTATCGCGGCAGACACGGAGGAATTCATCAGGCGAATGAGGCTCCGGGAATTCTTCCACAGACCCCAAGAGGCCGACAGCGAACCCAAGGAGACGACCAATGAACCGGAACAGCAGACAGCGAGATCTACGGTGCATCAAACGAAAAGGAAAGAGTCGAATTGGACCCCTCCGGAAGGCCGCTGCCCTAGACTAAACATGTATGCTGAAGCCGTCAGAAGTCGTGTCAATGCCAGATTCATCAGTCGCATTCACAAGGCAGCCCCGGACGTCACCAAAGTACAACCCAACGCCATCCGCGCTCTCAAAACCAACTGCAACATCGTCATCAAACCAGCAGACTAAGGACGGGCCACCGTCATACTGAATAGAACGGACTACTGCAAAGAAGTATACTGACAACTCAACAACCAGGAACATTACAGACAGTTACCCGCAGATCCAACCAAGGAACACATCCGCCAACTCAACAGACTGATCAGGACCTTGGATCCAGACCTTCAGAGCACCCTACGTTCTCTCATCCCACGTAATCCCCGCATTGGAGATCTCTACTGCCTCCCGAAAATACACAAGGCCAACACACCATCCTATCGTTT
The DNA here is from genome assembly GCF_902713615.1 of Scyliorhinus canicula. NCBI lineage: Eukaryota > Metazoa > Chordata > Chondrichthyes > Carcharhiniformes > Scyliorhinidae > Scyliorhinus > Scyliorhinus canicula. Next base: position 584,111 of record NW_024055458.1, read on the forward strand.
CAGGCAATGGGACCCTGTGTGAGAACCTCTCTGGCCACATCGAGGGCATCTTGAAACCCATCGTATAAGGTACACCCAGCTTCTGTCGTGACACGTTGGACTTCCTACAGAAACTCAGCACCCATGGACCAGTTGAACCAGGAACATTACTTGTCACAATGGATGTCTCGGCACTCGACACCAGCATCCCCCATGACGACGGCATTGCTGCAACAGCCTCAGTCCTCAACACTGACAACTGCCAATCTCCAGACCCAATTCTGCAACTCATCCGCTTCATTCTAGATCTCAACGTCTTCACCTTCGACAACAAATTCTTCACCCAGATGCATGGAACAGCCATGGGGACCAAATTTGCACCTCAATATGCCAACATCTTCATGCACAAGTTTGAACAAGACTTCCTCACCACACAGGACCTGCAACCGATGTTATCCAAAAGATACATTGATTACATTTTTTTCCTTTGGACCCACAGCGAAGAATCACTGAAACGACTACACAATGAGATCAATAAATCCCATCCCACCATCAGACTCACCATGGACTATTCTCCAAATTCTGTTGCATTCTTGGACACACTCATCTCCATCAAGGACGGTCATCTTAGCACTTTGCTTTACCGCAAGCCCACAGACAACCTCACGATGCTCCACTTCTCCAGCTTTCACCCGAAACATATTAAAGAAGCCATTCCCTATGGACAAGCCCTCCGTATACACAGGATCTGCTCAGACGAGGAGGAGCGTAACAGACACCTACAGATGCTCAAAGATGCTCTCGTACGAACGGGATATGGCGCTCGACTCATCGATCGACAGTTCCAACACGCCACAGCAAAAAACCGCACCGACCTCCTCAGAAGACAAACACGGGACACCACTGACAGAGTACCCTTCGTCGTCCAGTATTTTCCTGGGGCGGAGAAACTACGACATCTTCTTCACAGCCTTCAACACATCATCAATGAAGATGAACACCTTGCCAAGGTCATCCCCACACCCCCACTACTGGCCTTCAAACAACCGCAACCTCAAACAAACCAATGATTTGCAGCAAATTACCCAGCCTTCAGAACAGCAACTACGACACCACACAACCCTGCCAGGGCAATCTCTGCAAGACATGCCAGATCATCGACTTGGATACCACCATTACATGTGGTAACACCACCCACCAGGTACGCGGCACATACTCATGCGACTCAACCAATGTAGTCTACCTCTTACGCATTAGAAGCAATACTGCTTCAGTATTTGAGGAATCGAATATGGTGCAGAACATTGGGTAATCATCAATGAACATCCCCATTTCTGACCTTATGATGAAGGGTGAAGCTAGGGCCGGGGGCACTGTGCTGGGACACTATACGTGACAGGATGATCCTTGACATTTTTCATGAAGTTGCTGATGATCGAATGCAGATTGATGGGCCAATAATTGGCCGGGTTGGATTTTTCCTGCCTTATGTGGGCGGGTCATGTTTGGCAATGTTACACATTGTTGGGTACGTGTCAGTGCTATAGCTGCACTGGAGCAACTTGTCTGGGGCGCAGCCAGTTCCAGGCCACACATCTTCAGTATTGCTGCTAGAATGTTGCCAGGGATAATGCATTAGCAGCGCCGTCAGCCGTTTCTTGATATCGTGTGGAGTGAATCAAATTTGCTGAAGACTGACATCCATGATGATGCAGACCACCGGAGGGGGCCGAGATGGGTCATCCTCTCGTCACCTCTGGCAGAAACTTTCAGTCTTGTTTTTTGCACTGACGTGCCGGGCTCCCGCATCATTGAAGAAGGGACTTTTATTGAGGCTCCTATTCTGGCCTTTTGTTTCTTTATTCATTACTATTCAGGACTGGATGAGGCAAAACTGCAGAGACAGATCCTGCATATTGAAAATAGGATCACATTGACTGTGTGATATAAACATTGACAAGTACTGGTGCAGTATTAATTGAAACAGAGTGTCGTGTATAAAAACAAAGACAGTGTCTAGCCTAACAAAAATACAGATGGAGTCCAATGTAAAATTAGCAGAGGCGGCAGTAATTATTGAGGCAATGTCTGCTTCATGTGATGCAAGGCATCTCGATTTAAATTCCATCTGCTGGCCAAACTTTGCAATTGCAGTTACTGTGAAAATGTTGCTGTCAGGTATAATCCATGATGTCGATGTATCCATAATCCATTTGCACAAATGTAATATCACATCGCCTTCTACGGGAGGTGCCAAAATTTAAGGTGTAACTAATTGCAGGTGTCGGTGGCTGATTCTCTCACATTGAGTTCAGCACCAGAGCAAAGCGGCTCAATTCCTGGTCACGCGTTTTTGTTCATCTTTGTTAAATAGAGGAATGTTTACCTGGGCGCTGTATGGAGTCCATGGGAAATGTAAGATTCATCTAACAAGCATAGGGTTGGGCAGATTTTATTCATTCATTATACCACCAGGAAGATGGTTGGGGCCATTGTCTCCAGAGCCTCCCAGGAAGTTAACATGGGATTTTAATTTTAAAGGGGAAATGTGGGTGTGCGTGTAAGACAGAGAGAATGCGTGTGTGAGAGACTGTGAGTGTGTGTGTGGCTGTGTTTGTGTGAAAGACACGTTGCGTACAACTAAATTTCACAAAGGCCACGGCATCCTTCTATTTCCAATAGATACACCGCAAATATTTCCACAAATGTAGCACATGAAGCTCCCAGTTGTCGTTCTGGGTTGCCATTTTCTCGGTTTGCGTCCATTTCAAAGCTGCTAAATCCACTGGTCCTGGTGGTTCACAGCAGCCCACCGAAGGTGTCGCCATTTTTTTCAGTTTGCAGCCGGTGACACCCGATTGTGATGACCAATGTTTAGGTTTCGGGACATTATGTCACACTTGGAAAAATCCTTGAAGCGGGATATCGGCCTTCCGCTGGGTGCGTGGCTCCGGCTACTTCGCAAAGTGGAAATTCCTTGGTCGTGTGACTATGTCCCATTTAGGGACCAGACTGGAAATGTGCAAACCATCTCCTTTTAATTGTCTTGAAGAGAATTGCAAACTCTGTCTTTGAGAAAACTGCCGCATTTCTGATTGTGGCCGGCCAGTAAATATCCATAATGCATTGCGGACAACAAAGATGACATTGGCTGAGTTATTTTTCTTCACAGGTGCAGGTGTTCCCTGTTTCACAGCCATACAAGAAGGTTCTGGGCGTTCAGGCCTTATAAACCATCTGCGTGTTTCAAAGGATCAGTTTGATGTTATTCCATGAGCATTCAACGAGTAAGACAAAGGTCACATCTGCTTTCTCCATGACAGCATCACATTCTACATCAAGGCAGTCTCTCACCATGGAATCTCGAGAGCAGAATCTGCTCACCGGGTCTTATTTAGTGTGACCATGGCGAGAGTGCAACACCTTGTCCCACTGCCACGGTTTTCCTCATGCGTATGGTAAGGAAGAAGAAGTTACCAGGCACTGAAGACAGAGTCCATGAGTCTCTGAAGATGATGTTTTGTTTGGATGATCCAACTTTCAGCGGAGAGGAATTCTCTGATGAGGATGTATTGTGATTATGTCTCCGTTTTGATAACTGAAAGGTTGCCGAGGTTGCAGCCTTACCGACTGTGCAAGTGGAGTCATCCATATCTTCAGGGAAGGCGAAGATCAGCAGCATGGAGAGGAAGCTGCCGAATAGAGTTGGGTGGCGGACAGGATCCTCTTTCATTCAATTATTCACTTAGAATCATTCTGAAGTGGAATCATCAATCGGTACAGTGCAGTGCATTTTGCCGTGGAAGGAGTGAATGCGAGAGGGGAGCTTAGGCAGACAGACACTTTTCCCCAAATCATATAGTCCCCACTCCGCTGACAGTGTCGAATTTTTTTTGAGATTGACGAACGTAAGGTGAAGAGGTAGGCATGTGGTATAGGGAGCAGATTATGTCCAGAGTAAATCTTGCGACGCAAACACAGCCCCTTTCTTCCAGCAACATTCGGCCTGCAAGCAGGTGAAGTGTTTAAATTGTGACCATTGGAAAGGCCTTCCCAGTGCTGCTATGAGTGAGATATGCCAATAGTTGCTGCAGTCTCCTCTGTCCACTTTGTTTTCAGATATTGGTTATGATTTTGCATCATGAATCTCCTGTGGGATGGATTATGTCTTCCAGCAGAGAAGGCATAGGTCATAACTGATCAGAAACATAGCAATTATATTCACCAATTTTCATTCATTTATTAGATTCACAAATTGCCACCATTCCACAAAGTACAGTTTTAAATTAAGTTATACGGTGTGGCCGCCGAGGGTTAGGCCATGACTTATTGTCCATCGCTAATTGCCTTTCACAAAGAGGCGGTGAACTGCCTGTTTCAACCTCTGCAGTCACTCTGGTGTAGGTACACCGACGATGCTGTTAGGGAGGAAGCTGTAGGTTTTTGAACCAGCGCATATTCGGTGATATATTTCCTAGTCAGGATAGTGAGTGATTTGGAGGTAGATCTCTTCACCTTACTTTCATCAATCTCAATAAACATTCGACATCGTCAGCAGAGCAGGGACTTTAAGATTTGGAGGGGAATTTCCAAGTGGTCATCTTCCCATGTGCCTGCTGCCTTTTCCTTCTGGAAGGTAATGGTCCTGGGTTTAGAAAGTGTTTCAAGGGAGACTTGCTGCGTTCCTGCAGCTCATCATGTGGATGGTACATTATTGTCATTGTGCTTCGGTGGTGGATGGAATGAGTGTTTGCGCATAGGGCGGCAATCAAGCGGAGCTGCTTTGGCCTGGAAGGTGTCAGAGTATTCAATTACAGTCCTGACTCGTACCTTGCAGATGGTGAACAGGCTTTGGGAGTCAGGAGGTGAGTTGCTCGCCGCAGGCTTCCGAGACGCTGACCGGATCTTGTATCCTCAGCATTTATATGGTCAGTCCAGTACAGTTTCTGGTCAATGGTAACCCCATGATATTGATAATTGGGGATTCCGCAATCACAATATCAGTGAATGTCAAGGAGCGATGGTTAGATTCTATTTTGCTGGAGATGGTCATTGTTTCGCAATTCCGTGGCTAATATTACCAATTGTCACATTTCACAAAGTTAAATAATTATATTAATCAATTATCATCAACTCACAACATAAAAAGTTATGTTCACCAATTATGATCCGCACTTTCTTTCACAAAATGTAAATGCAATTCATTTAAGGGAGGTGGATTTGAGACTAGGAAGAGATCAGCCATGATGATTGAATGGCGGAGCAGGCTCGAAGGGCTGAATTTCCGACTTCTGGTCCTCATTTCTTTATTGGTATGTTTAACATCATGTATTGAGATTAAACGTAATTGAGATAGCATTGACCATTCTGTCACCAGGAAGTCACATCTTCATCGGAATTCAATGTGAAATGGAATCAAACCACACCGAGGATAATGTGCAGCTTCCCAGCAGCCTCTGCGCTGTATTGGTCAGTAATCGCCTCATCGTCACACAGAATCTGCAGACTGGAGTGTGAGATGATTTTTAAAGTGATGGTAGAAACGAAAATACCTGTACCTAATGTGACGTTAATGAATCTCTAAATATGGATTTGTTATGGAAAAGTAATTCAACGTCTGCAGCTGTCCACCGGGTTTCACAGGATTTCGGTTCCAAGTCTGGTGTCTTATTGATTTGGGCGAGGACATCTTGAGTGACCTATTGTACACGAAATGACCACATGTTGCAAAAATTACAGCCGTCCCTCCTCAATGTAATCATGTTCCCGCTTTCCGTTAAGATGAAGATACGCCATCAGCGGAGAAGAATCGCCAGAACCGCAGGAATATCTCCAGTTTCCTCTTAGTGACATCCATCTCATCAGTTCCCGATAGTCTGGGGATGCAATTCACTCAGAAAAGCTTGAGCCACCGAATGTATTACACTGACACAAATTATAATGGACCTGCTTTAATTTATCAAGTGCAAAATTGAGAATGTGGAACAACATCTTTCAGACTATCTATCCATCCATCAACCCCAGTCACTGGTTCCGCAATCAAATTGTTCAGGCATCCAACCAACATCCATCCCTCCACAAAAACAGTCATCCCTTTATCTTTTGGCAGATGGTGGTGCAATATTAATGTTATTGTACCAGTAATCCAAAGGCCCAGGCTAATTCTGTAGGGACTCGGGTACAAATCCCACCATGGCCGGTGATGGAATTTGAATTCAATTAATAAATATGGAATACATACTAATGGTGGCCATGAAATCCCCTCTGCTTTACCAATGAAGGAAATCTGGCAACCTTCCCTGGTCTCACCAACATGTGGCTCCAGTCAGAGAGCAACATGTCTGAATCTTCAGTTCCTTCTGAGCTGGCCCACTCAGTTCAACAGCAATTAGGGACAGGGAACACATGGTGGTCTTGCCAGTGAGTCCCACATTCCACGGAAGAATAAAGGGAAAAACACATAAATGTACATGTTTATCTATTACAAAATGTATCCCCTGTCTGACAGTCTGATTGTATTTCTATCCATCATCATAATGTTATGAGGTGTGGGAGAGATTCCTCCAGCCGGCTAGTGTTGATAAGAGGGGCTAGAAAAGCTGGATAACTCTCCTTTCCTTAGAGATGGGAACAGTTCAAATAAGTTCACGATTTTAAACATAAAAAGATCTCCAGTACTGTTGCTGGGTAGATTTGTTTATAAATAGTCCTCATTGACAATGTTAAGAGTTTGAAGTTGGCTTGCAGCCAAGCGGTCAGTACTGAGCAAACAGATCTCTGAAAAACAAATCCAGATGCTTCCTGTAAACAACATTGAACATTCGAGCCTCCATGACTGCAGGCGGCTGGGTTGCTGCCAAATATTGTGTGGGGCAGATTAACCTGAATATGAATGGATTAAATGGGATTTCTCCATTCAAACAATAAATGTTTAGTCGCACATGAAGTAAACGTTTTAAATGGTGATCCATGCAAAGAAATATATTCACTGAATGTTTTGTTCACTATGAGATTAAACACAATCGGAAAATAGTAACCTGACCCGATGCTGTTTAATTTATATTAGTTCTGAGTAAAGGTCACTCTAGTTATTAAAGTCCGTTTGTTAAGAAGTGAGAGTGAGTGGTGTTGATGGACACAATCCACAAGGTCAATAAGATGAGTGAAATTGCAAAAAATAAAATAAAACGAATTAAAAGTAAATAAACTGCATTGAACTCGCGGGGAATCCTGGAATATTCTCCGAGTTGTTGATCTGCTTTAAACGGAGTCGTCTCTTATACTCGATTAACACCGTGTTCTGTACAGTTTAGTTTGTCTGGATTTCAATTATTTAACAGTCTGTCTCATTGCTGCCAATGAGTGGAGAAATGACCCGCTCATGACCAGCTTCAGTGGAAGATAACACATTTATTCCTGTGATATTGTGTAATATGCCACAAAGTCCTGATATCCTGTGTTCCCAACACCAGTGAATGTTAGACAGCCGGTGGTCAGTAAAATTAGCGGCAATGATTTGGACGCTGAAGGATAACTTTGCTGATCGCCGTGTCCGTTCTGATTCATTAACTTCTCTGTCAAAAGCTGGTGTGAATTTTATGTTTCTCTGTCAACTCACTGTTGCATTATCAGGCAAGCGGCTTCTTTTACCGCTAATGTTCACAGGACTGTCTGAGGCTCAGGGGCAAATCGAGAAATGTAAAGAGAGACATTGTATAATGTGAGGAGTTTCTTCTTGTCTGCAGACCCACATTGTACAGTGATGGCCATCCGCACTGCAAATGTAATCACGTCATTCATTCCCTCATTTAGTTACATTATGTCTGATAAATTATACTTTATTGTTGTAATGGGATAGAGTCCCGGAGTGTTGCAAATCTGACTGCCAGACGATTTATTCCCTGATAATGTAATTTGATCTGCTTGTGTTCATCCCTTTATATTGGAGTGTAGAAATAAAGAGACTTAATATATAATGGAATTAGATTTTACTTAGAGATGTTCAAATATAACGTTCCTTTCGGATGAGGATAGACATTACAATGAATCAATTCAGCCAAACAATTAATACCGATCTAATGTATTTTTTAAAAATAATATCCTATAGTAAATCTCTGGGTCCATTCTGTTGTGGGTGTGGAAGGCGGGACGTGGATCCAGTCGCCGCCTCCACCAGGGAATCAACAGGCGGCGCCTGGAAAGCCGCCCCCTTCTGCCGGGTATTTAAATGCCGCTCACTGGGACCCGAATCCAACAGTCCGGGAGCTGGTTTGTTCACTGAGTTCCTGACACAACCATTTCCCCCAAATGGCCAGAAGGATGAGGTGGGCCATTTCTCTCAGTTTGTTGCTGACTTTCTTATCCCGTGAGTAGTTTTTATTGTCCAAGTCTCTCACTGTTACTGTCTCAGTGTTAGTCTCTCTCTGGAATGTTCCAGTGTCACCAATCATTTCACCAGCATTAATCCTCGGGCTTTTTGATATATTTTTACAGGTGTCCAGTCGGATGTTGTGTTGACTCAGCCAGAGGCAGAGACCGGGCGTCCCGGAGGCTCCCTGACACTGACCTGTAAAACCAGCGGCTTCGATCTCGGCACCGCTTCCATGCACTGGGTCCGGCAGGTTCCTGGAGTGGCTGGTTTGGTACTATAGTTCATCCAGCAACAACTACGCCCCAGCCATTAAAGATCGATTCACTGCGTCCAAAGACACTTCGAACAACATCTTCTCTTTGGCCATGAGGAGTCTGAAGACCGAAGACACCGCCATCTATTACTGTGCTGGATACCACAGCGAGAGGAACCAGGGCTGGACCCGCACAAGAACAGCTCGAGAGGGAATTCAGCAACTTGCACCTTAACCTGAAGGTCAGCACTTGATTCAAATGTAATATTAATGTCAGTGATCAGAGTCATTGCACAAGCTGCTTCTTACATAACTCACACAGAGAAAATTAAACAGTAAAACTGAACACACCAATCGATATAATAGGATGAGCTTGTGTCAGTTTATATTTATTGTTAACAGTTTCAGCTATTACAGACTTGTATATAATCATCGTTTTATTATTTCTGATACTTGGGAAAATCTATGTACATTGGATTTGATAAACTGCTGTATAAATTGTAAATTAGATCAGAAGTAAACGTGTATTTGAAGTGAATATTGAGCGGCAGGACTGAACAGAGAGTGAGTGCAGTATTTGTGCGGCTGTCTGTCACTGTGACTACAGTGGGTCACAGTGCTGTGCACAGCGACATCCTCATACAAAAACCTCAGAGAAAGAGTTTGTTCAAATTGGTGATCAGGGCCACAACACGAACGTTAAAGTAAACGAGTTTTAAATAAAACAACGTTTGGAAGTAATATTAGTTTGCAAAAAGGTATAAAAATCTTCCACTTTATCACTGTTGACCGACTCGCGAAATGTGCACAGAGGTTTTAAAAGTGTTCCGATCTTCTTTATAAATGTAATGACCAGGACAAGCTGAAATAACTCACCCATTCGCCCTTGGAAGAGACAGAGTTAGTTTTTTGGGAGAGCAGTGAAATTATATCTCTGTATTTTATAGTTAACCGTCTGCCGCAGTATTTGACACGCTGTGTCTCACTGTGATAACTGGGGCACAGCAGTTACTGTCAATACAAAAAGCCCCTCAGCACTAATTAACTGAGGCTGGCTCAGTGCTCGCTTTTACAATCCAACTTTATTCACAGTGAAGCATTATTTGATTCCAGCAATGAGAAAATAATAAGAATTAATGTGGAAAATTGGTGGTCGTTATTTAGTCACAATTGGTGTTTTCAATAACATTTCCATGTCTGTGAAATGTAAAACATTCGGTCATTTATGAAGAGAGAACGGTATCCACAAATATTAATATAATTTCCCGAAAATTAATCGTGAATTTTCTTTACTGTTGATTTGTGAATATTTAAAATAATGGTGGATTTCTGTCTATTTTATGCAGGTGCGGTTATTGTATAGAGCTGCCCAGGGAATGTGACACTGTGACTACTTCGACTACTGGGGACAGGGGACCATGGTGACGGTGACTGCAGGTAAGAACCATTCCGTCATTTACCAACTGTTTTACTTGAGTATTTGTTTTATATTTTTCTGCATTTTCAAAATCCATTCGTTCACTGAAATGTGTTTTGGTGGATCATGTATTGAGATGTTGTTGCAATGTTTCATTTGATTCTGCTGAAAGGGGGATATAGAATCCCGCGGTTTCTTGACAGAAAGATGCTGCTGAGGGATTCAGACCCTGTTTGCTGTGATTTGGTGTTTATTTGCTGAGGATACTGTGTGGCTGGGTTACTTTAAATACAAAACGTCTGTTTGTACGATGTTTAATCTCGGTTCTATCTAATGTCTGCAGTTTGTACCGTCCACCGCACAAGTGTATGAGATCGACCCCAACATTGATAAAATGTGTTAAAGTTTCTGTATTATCTTATTGAACATGTTCTGCTTACTGAAAGTGCTGATGATATCATTCAAGTTTTCTGTTTAGTTTACTGTTCATTCATTTGATGACATGAGGGTTTGGTGCATTCAAAATTGAGATTTTCTTGCAATGTTACATTCGATTCTTTTGGAAGTGTTTTGTAGAATTGAGCTGCTTCTCTATGATGTTTCACTCCTTCAGTGATGTGATTTGGTGTTTTCCTGCTGAGGAATGTTTTTGGGTGACTTTGTGTAGGAAAGTTTGTGAAACGGTTTGGTGTGTCTGTATTGTTTCAACTCGGTGACACTGAGCGGTTACACGGTTTGTGATTGAATGCAGAGGCTGCGTGTTGGAAACTGCTTGTCGCAGGATTGTCGACAGAGAACAGGGAGGCTGTTTCTGCATCTTGAAAAAAAGTGAAAATTGCAGATTAAACTAAGCCACGTTTTACCACAAATCCTTTCCGAGCACAAGTTGTTGCTGCAATCAGTTTGCCGTTTGTGCAAATTTAAATCTCCGTGGCATCTGATGGTTGCAGCTTTTACCATCAACTGCAAACATTAAAAGCATTAAATGTGTTTGAAAAATGACTCAGTATGAAAAAAATGGTTAAGTTTCAATATTTATTTGGTGTTAATGTTCGAGCACCTCGCAATGCTATTGCTGTTATTCCACATTTCTGTTTAGTTTAATAATTCATACATTTGGTGACTAGCTGGTTTGCTGGATATTGATATTTTCTTGCAAAGTTAAGTTTGATGCTGTTCGACGTAGAATTGAGCTGCTTCTCCATAAACGGGTTTCATTGATGTGATTTAGTGTTTTGTTCTGCTGAGGAGATTGTGTATCTGGGTGACTTTAAATGATTCAGATCTGTCAAACGGTTCAGCGTTTCTGCATTGTTTCTGCATTGTTTAAACTCGGTGACACTGAGCGGTTACACGTTTTCTGGTTGAATGCAAACAGTCTCCGCGTTTGAAAATGCTTGAAGGGCGATTGTCGGGTGAAAACAGCCAGGCTTAAGAAAATAATCGAATAAAGATATATTGATGCATTTTGTAATTTTAACTGATGCTTCCAGATTAAACGAAATAGTGACTGAAACGCCCATGCAGAACATAGTAACATTTATATAATTCAAACAATTCCAATGCGGTGATACAACTCCATATTAACCAAAGGTTATTATATATTAATATAATTCATCATTAATCACTTTTCACAATCCTGCTGTGTTCCGCACGAGGTTAACTTGACCGGACAGGTTTCTAGGCTGGAAATACTTTGTAATTCCAGTTATTCTATTATTTCTGTGGCGCTGCAACCATATTATACCTTCACTGTAATGCGTAGTTGGGTAGCGAGGTAATTATCATTAATCTAATGTTAAATAGGTTTCTGAGATGTGGAAGTCGCTGCCAATCAAGGAATTGTTCCCATGATTTTATTTGTATTGTAGGAAAGTTCAGATTGCCTATGGCAAGAGATTGAAAAGTAAAAGCTTGAATGTCAAACCGGTTTATTTATTTACAAAAGGTTAAAAGTAGCTTTGCATTTGATAATGACATCCTGTCTCCCATAGCTGTGCTCTACACACGATAGAATTATAGGAAGAACAGATGATTGGAAAGGAAGAATGATTATATCTTAGCTTTAGGCATACATTTTATTAAATGCTAAATTCAACAACAAATTGTCGACTCCACTTGGTCATAATGGGTGAGTTTTGCAAATGATTTGAATAAACATTACTGAGCTGGTCTCGAAATATTCATTACTTTCTGAGAATAGATGGAGTTTATGATTTATCAATATTTTCAGAAAGGCGCATATTTTACACATTTGTAGGTCGAATAGAGCAATTGGAGTTTAAAGAAATGTGAATATAGTCAATTAAATGTTAAGATGTTTCCATCGAGTAATTTGGAGTTTACTGTTCAACATTGTTTGATTGTCAGGTTGTTTTAATTAAACCCCAATTATTTCATAACGCTCTGGGTAAAAACAATTTGGGGATTATTGAAAGCTATTTTTATTATATTTATTATTATAGTACAGATAATCGAATAAAGAATTAGCTGACAATTAACAATAACTTACAGTACAATATCAGTGAGAATTAATTCAACATAAATGATCTCCTACAATTGAGTTGTATCCTGGCGTGCAATATCTCAAATGTTTTAGAGAATTTTAATAATACCTGAAATTAATTGAGGAAACCATACATTTCATTATACTGCTGTGTGCAGCTCAATTATTTTACTGATTACATTCTTTTGCCCTGATTATTTTTCTGATTACATTTAATTGTGTTTTTAGATCATATCAGTGGGTAATGTGAATATTTCCTGGTTTGTTTAATTATTACCTTGTCACTGAGTCTCTGTTCCGTCATTAATCTAGCCTGAATCTGTAATATTTAATCTGCTAATTTTCAGCAAAACTACTTTTTGCCCAATTGTCGAGTTTTGAGATAGACAGAGAGAAATAGTTAAAAACCGAATGCAGTTTTGAAATTAATGTCAGTTTAATTTCAAATAAGTTACTAAATTATTGTTGTCGGAAGTTGACCATTGATAAATTAGAATCAAACAGTTTCATGAAACTGACAGATTGAACAGATCTATCTGCTGGAACTCGATTGTTGTCATTTGCGTCTGTTCAGTTTCTGTGCGTGCGGTCACTGTGCTGGGACCAGGAATCTTCCTGACTGGTTGTAAATCTTCTGCTTCATTTTCCAATATTTCAGGGAGTACAATTTGATCAATCTCTTCAATAAAACTTGTATATGTGTGGAATGTGGAAATTATACTTGATGTTTGACTAGGTGACTCAGAAAGGGGATTCCAAGCCCAGATTGTGACAGTCAGAAAGAATTCAGCAACGCCAGACAGGCTGGAGAAGGAGATTTGGTTGATTTTTAAGCAGTGATATATCGGTCTTGGGAATTTTCGATTCGGCAATGCAGAGAGCGATTTATTGGGTTACATTCCGTGCTATGGCAGTCCTTGATTTATTTAATGCATCAGTGCAGCGGAGAAATCCCTTTGCATTTGATTTTTAATCCTATCCTAGGATTCTGGAGGCGCTGGCAAGGCTAGATTTTAATATATCCCTGGGGCTGGTTTAGCTCACTCGGCTAAATCGCTGGCTTTTTACAGCAGACTAAGCAGGCCAGCAGCACGATTCGATTCCCGTACCAGCCTCCCCGGACAGGCGCCGGAATGTGGCGACTATGGGCTTTTCACAGTAACTTCATTGAAGCCTACTCGTGACAATAAGCGATTTTCATTTCATTTCATTAAGGGTCCTTGGGAAAGTTTTGATGTGAAGCATCCTTGAATAGCTGCAGTCCATGTGGCGGAGGTATATCTGCAATATTGCTAGGGAGAGAGGTCCAGAATTTTGACTCGGCGACAGTGAAGGATTGGCAGTATATTTCCAAATCAGGACGGTGAGTGTCTTGGAAGGGAACTTGCAGGTGTTGGTGCACCCATACATCGATACAAACACATACACACTCTCACTCTCTCACTCGCTATTTATCTTACATCCTCACACAAACGAATTCTCTCACGCGCATAATCACAATACGGCAGCACGGTAGCATTGTGGATAGCACAATCGCTTCACAGCTCCAGGGTCCCAGGTTCGATTCCGGCTTGGGTCACTGTCTGTGTGGAGTCTGCACATCCTCCCCGTGTGTGCGTGGGTTTCCTCCGGGTACTCCGGTTTCCTCCCACAGTCCAAAGATGTGCAGGTTAGGTGGATTGGCCATGCAAAATTGCCCTGAGTGTCCAAAATTGCCCTTAGTGTTGGGTGGGGTTACTGGGTTATGGGGATAGGGTGGAGGTGTTGACGTTGGGTAGGATGCTCTTTCCAAGAGCCGGTGCAGACTCGATGGGCCGAATGGCCTCCTTCTGCATTGTAAATTCTATATAAAAAATATACACACTGTGCCTCACACACAATCACACACTCACAATCTCACTCTCAGACACACTGTGATGATCTCTCACTCACGCGCTCTCACTCACACACGATCTATCTCACACGTATTCTCTTTCACCAAATCTCTGACACACTTTGCCTCACTCTCACACCCACTCTCAAACACACAGACCGTCTCTCTCCCTCACAAACAAGCATAATCGCTCTTCAAACGTAGCATTTTTTTCTTTCAGGCTCTCTCTCACACATATTCCCTCTTATATACATATACAATATCTCAGACGCACACAAACTCACCAACACATTATTACTCTCTCACTCTCTCGCTTACACGCTCTCTCAAACGTGCACCCTGGCACATGCCCTCTCTCTCTCTCTCTCATGGACACTGTCTCATTCTCTCTCTCTGTTGACAAACAAACTATTTCTCTCTTTCAGGCATGCAGTATCTCACACTCTCACACATTCTCTCTCTCTCTGACACACACACTCTCTCATCCGCACATTCTTTCTCTCACACACTCCCTCTCTATGGCAGACACACTATCTCAGACACACAGATCTCTCTCTCCCACACACAGTCTCACATCCATAATCGCTCTTCAAACAGAATCATTCCTTATTTCACACACATAATCTCAAACATACTACTGTATCTCTCTCCCTTTCTCTCACACACACTTCCACAGACACAAACACGCACCCTGTCACACACATACATTCTCTCACCTGCTCGCTCTCATGCACATTGTGTCACGTGCCTCTCTCAAACAATCTCTCTCTTTCGCACATGCACACTCTCATACACAAACACATACATACTCACACAAGCACTTATTTCTCTCTCTGACACACACTGGTACATACATACCTCGTGAACACACTTTCTTTCACTCAAACACAGACATTTTGAGGGCATTTAAAAGTTTATTGGATAAGCATATGGATGATAATGGCATAGTGTAGGTTAGATGGCCTTTAGTTTTTGACTTCCCATGTCGGTGCAACATCGTGGGCCGAAGGGCCTGTACTGCGCTGTATCGTTCTATGTTCTATGTTCTATGTTCTTTGGCATACTCTATCACATGTTCTCAGAAACACACAAACGTGCCCACACATTCTGTCTCTCTCTGACACACGTGGTCTCTCTCTCACTGTCTGAGGTACACACCCACGTGCTCTCTAATCTCACACACACTCACATACACACACAATCTCGAACTCACGCACACAATCTTCCCATTACACACTCTCACACACATTGCCTCTCTCACTCACACACAAAATCTCTCTCACACACATCCCCTCACACACACTCACACAGAAACTCTCCCTTGCAAATTATTTTATTCTCCCTCTAACACCTATCTCACATACATACACGTACTCTGTCTCTCTCACACACACAGGAACACACACATAGGGGCACACAGGAACACACACATATGTTCACACACACATACTCAGGAGCACACACACACTCATCACACACACAGCAGCACACAAACAGGAACAGATACACACACTCACAGACACACAGTAACACGCACAAGGGGATACAGAGGGACACACACACACACACAGGGACAGACACACGCTCACACACACACACATGAACACCTAGGAACACGCACACAGGGATACACACACACAAGAACGCACAGACAGCTGAGTGTGACTGTTCGTGACATCAAGGCAACATTTGAACCAGTGTTGCATCAAGGACCCCGAGCAAAACTGAAGT
Organism: Scyliorhinus canicula; assembly: GCF_902713615.1. Classification (NCBI taxonomy): domain Eukaryota; kingdom Metazoa; phylum Chordata; class Chondrichthyes; order Carcharhiniformes; family Scyliorhinidae; genus Scyliorhinus; species Scyliorhinus canicula. Next base: position 600,241 of record NW_024055458.1, read on the forward strand.
TTATGGGAATCGGGGGAAAATTCCCCGCTGGTTTGAGTCATACCGAGTGGAAAGAAAGATGGTTTCGATTGTTGGAGATCAATCATCTCAGTTCCAGGACATCACTGCAGGGGTTCCTCAGTGTCGGCCCCACCATATTTAGCTGCTTCATCAATGACCTTCCAAAAGTCAGAAATGGGGATTTTGGCTGATCATTGAACGATGTTCAGCACCATTCACGACTCCGCAGTTACTGAAGCAGTCCATTGCTAAATGCAGCAAGATCTGGACTATATCCAGGCTTGGGCTGACAAGGGGAAAGTAACATTCGCACCAGACAAGTGCACGCAATGGACATCTCAAACAAGCGAAGATCGAACGATCACCCCAATGCCATTCAATGGAATTACCATCGCTGAATGTCCTGCTGACCATTGACCAGAAACTGAACTGGACTCGCCATATACACTGTGTGGCTGTGACAACAGGTCAGAGACTCGGAATTCTGCAACAAAAACACCTCCTGATGCCCCAAATCCTGTCCACCATCTGCAACACCAGGTTAAAGTCCAACAGGTTTGTTTGGAATCCCTAGCTTTCGGAGCGCAGCTCCTTCATCAGGTGAGTCACCTGAGTAAGAATTCTTACTGTGCTCAACATAGTCCAACGCCGGCATCTCCATATCACCATCTGTAAGGCACGGTTCAGGAGTGTGATGGAATGCTCTCCACTTGTCTGGATGAATGCAGCTCCAATGACACAAAAGTAGCCCGCTTAATTGGCACACCATCGACAACCACTCCCTCCCTCCACCACTGAGGGATACTGGCAGCAGTGTGTAACACCTACAACATGCTCTGAAGGAGCTGGTCATGGCTGCTTGGACAGCACCTTCAAATCTCACAACAGCTACCATGTGGACAAGGACAGCAGACACATGGGAACATCACCAACTGGAATTTCTCCATCCAGCCTCTCACCATCGTGACCTCAAGATGTCACGTTGTTCCTTCACTATCCATGATTCAAAATTCTGGAGCTGCCTCCCAAACACCACATGGACTGCAGTGGTTGAAGAATGAAGCTCACCACCATCTTCTCTAGGGCAATGAGAGGTGGGAAATAAATGTTGGCCCAGCCAGAGACGTCTGCATCACAAGAATGAAGAAAACACACTCTCTGACACAATATGACAATTTTACGGCCTGAAATTGCCATTTTCAACATTAAAATCCAGTTCCGAATTGTTTTGTACAGAATGAAATCACACCGACATTAAAGCAGCTGCCCAGTGATCTACACTGCTGTCTGACTGTACACAGCCGGTGTTACTGACAGTATTAAAGCAGCTGCCCAGTGATCTACACTGCTGTCTGACTGTACACAGCCGGTGTTACTGAAAGTAGTAAAGCAGCTGCCCAGTGATCTACACTGCTGTCTGACTGTACACAGCCGGTGTTACTGAAAGTATTAAAGCAGCTGCCCAGTGATCTACACTGCTATCTGACTGTACACAGCCGGTGTTACTGAAAGCTGATCAATGTGTAGAATCAGGACAGGATCGATGGAGAGGAAGAGGAGGAGGTGGGGGTGGTGCAGCCGAATGGAGGAGCCCCCAGCTCGGCTGTGGACAACAGACAAGAGAAAGCTGAGCCTGAGCGGAATGCCATCCAGAGAAACATCGCCCGGCTTGGCCCGGAGTACCTGAATGATCACTCATTCACCCTCACTCAACGTCACTCACACTCACTCACACTCACTCACACTCACTCACCGTCACTCACACTCACCCACCGTCACTCACACTCACCCACACTCACTCACACTCACTCACTGTCACTCACACTCACCCACACTCACTCACACTCACTCACTGTCACTCACACTCACTCACGCTCACTCGCCGTCACTCTCACTCACTCACACTCACTCACACTCACGCACACTCACTCACACTCACTCACCGTCACTCACACTCACCCACCGTCACTCACACTCACCCACACTCACCCACACTCACTCACACTCACTCACTGTCACTCACACTCACCCACACTCACTCACACTCACTCACTGTCACTCACACTCACTCACGCTCACTCGCCGTCACTCTCACTCACTCACACTCACTCACCGTCACTCACACTCACGCACACTCACTCACACTCACTCACCGTCACTCACACTCACCCACACCCACTCACATTCACTCACCATCACTCATACTCACTCACACTCACTCACTGTCACTCACACTCACTCACTCTCACTCACACTCGCTCACCCCTGTTCACACTCACTCACAGTCACTCATACACACTGACTGATTAACCCATACTCATTTACCGACACTAAGTCACAATCCCTCCCTCAATCATCCACCCTCATGCATCCATACCCACTAACCCACATTCATTCACACACCCACACTCACCTATGCACATCCTCAATCACCAACCCTCATTCCCTTACCCTCACTCACTCACAGTAATCCGTCCGAACTAACTCATCCTCCCTCACCCACCTTGTCATCACATTCACTTCCTCACCCTCACTCACCAACCCTCACCCAGCTTCACTCACCCACCCCCACTCACCAACCCTCACCCAGCTTCACTCACCCACCCTCACTAAACAACCCTCACCCAGCCTCACTCACCCACCCTCACTAACCAACCCTCACCCAGCCTCACTCACCCACCCTCACTAACCAACTCTCACCCAGCCTCACTCACCCACCCTCACCCAGCCTCACTCACCCACCCTCACTAACCAACCCTCACCCAGCCTCACTAACCAACCCTCACCCAGCCTCACTCACCCACCCTCACTCACCAACCCTCACCCAGCGTCACTCACCCACCCTCACTAACCAACCCTCACCCAGCCTCACTAACCAACCCTCACCTAGCCTCACTCACCCACCCTCACTAACCAACCCTCACCCAGCCTCACTCACCCACCCTCACTAACCAACCCTCAAACAGCCTCACCCACCCACCCTCACTAATCAACCCTCACCCACCCTCACTAACCAACCCTCACCCAGCCTCACTCACCCACCCTCACTAACCAACCCTCACCCAGCCTCACTCACCCACCCTCACTAACCAACCCTCACCCAGCCTCACTCACCCACGCTCACTAACCAACCCTCACCCAGCCTCACTCACCCACCCTCACTAACCAACCCTCACCCAGCCTCACTCACCCACCCTCACTAACCAATCCTCACCCACCGTCACTCACCCACCCTCACTAACTAACCCTCACCCAGCCTCACTCACCCACCCACCCTCACTAACCAACACTCACCCACCCTCACTAACCAACCCTCACTAACCAACCCTCACCCTGCCTCACTCACCCACCCTCACTAACCAACCCTCACCCAGCCTCACTCACCCACCCTCACTAACCAACCCTCACCCACCATCACTCACTCACACTCACTCACCCACCCTCACACTCACCAACTATCACTCACACTCACTCACACTTACACACACTCAACCAGCCCACTCACACTTATTCACTCACCCCCACTCACCCTCGCTCACCAACAATCACCCACCCTCATTCACTGTCACTCACTCGCCCACTCTCACCCACACTCACTCTCTCACACTCATTCACCCACACTCAACCACCCCACTCTCACTCGCTCACCCTCACTCACCAACCCTCACCCACCCTCACTCAATCACTCCAACTCACCCTCACTCACCAACCCTCACCCATCCTCATTCACACTATCTCACTCACCCACCCTCACCCTCACTCACTCACACTCATTCACCCACACTCAACCACCCCACTCACTCACTCATCCTCACTCACCGACTCACACTCACACTCGCACACACTCACTCACCCACACTACTCACACTCAGTCACACTCACTCACCCTCACTCGCCAACCCTCACCCCATCTCTCACACTCATTCCCGCAACTACATTCACTCACTCCCACTCACCCTCACTCACCAACCCTCACTCACACTGACTCACACTCACTCACCCACAGCCAACCACCCCACTCAAACCCACTCACCCACTTTCAATCACTCACACTCACTCAACCACCCTTGCTCATGGAAATCACTCAGTCCCTTCACTCAGCCACCGTCACTCACTCACACTCACTTATTCACTCACTCCACACAAATTAATTCACTCCCCTAACTCAACCAGTCTCACACGCCCAGCTTCGCTCACTTTTCATAACTCACGCACCCTCATTCACCCACACTCATTCGCTCACCCAATGTGATTCACTCACCCACACTCATTCACCCTCACTCATCCACCCTCATTCACTCAACTTCATTTACACGCCCTCACTGAGCCTCACCTTCATTCACCCACCTTCACTCACTCAGTAGGCCTCATTCACACATCCTCGCTCACCCACTGTCACTCACTCTCCATCATTCATGCATCCTCCCTCCCTCACCCACAATTACTCACGCAGCCACATTCAGAAACCTCAGATCACCCAAAATCTCACTCAACACCAAATCGCCCACTCATTTATTTACATGCTGTGGAGATGCTGCCGTTGGATTGGGTGAGCACAGTAAGAAATCTGACAACTCCAGGTTAAAGTCCAACAGGTTTGTTTGAAACTCTAGCTTTCGCAGCACTGCTCCTTCCTCAGGTGAGTGAAGAGGTAGGTTCCAGAAATATATATACAGACAAAACTCTATATGTATGTTTCTGGAACATATCTTTTCATTCACCTGAGGAAGGAGCAGTGCTCCGAAAGCTTGTGTTTGAAACAAATCTGTTGGACTTTAACCTGGTGTTGTAAGACTTCTTACTGTGCTCATTTATTTTCAACCACCACCGTCGCCCATGCATCCTCCCTCACTCACCAATCCATCCTCAATCATTTACAATCGCACGCCCATCCTCATGCTCCACACTCATACGCGCCCACCATTGTTCATGCACACACACTGACACACCCAGCCACCCCCTTCTCACTCCCGCCCTAATTCACACCCACGCTCGCTCACCCTCATTCACTTGTCCCCTTGCTCACTAAATGGGAGGAGTTAGTCTGCAATAAGAGAGGAAGAGAGAATTGGAGCGAGGAGTGAGAGCCAGTGTGCACGAATGTGGTGGCCTGGCAAGGCGGCAGTAGGACCCAGGAGAAAGAGAAGAGAGCTGGAGGGAAGCGTCAGGGTCGGGGGCGGGGAGAATTGTAAAGAGGACGTGGGAAAATATCGAGGGAGAGGAACATGTCAAAGAGTCATGGAATAGAGCAGAGAGCCCTGGAAAAGGTAGAGAGATGGGGAAATGTGCGGGAAGCCTCGGAAAAGGCAGAGAGCTGTGGAAAACTGCGGGGAGCCTGAGAAAATATAGAGAGTTGGGGAAAGCACAGGGAGCCTGGGAAAAGGCAGAGAGCTGGGGAAAAGCACAGGAAGGCTGGGAAAATATAGAGAGCTGGGGGAAAGCATAGGAAGCCTGGGAAAATATAGAGAGCCGGGGAAAGGACAGGGAGCCTGGGAAAAGGCAGAGAGCAGGGGGAAAGCACAGGGAGCCTGGGAAAAGGCAGAGAGCCGGGGGAAAGCATAGGGAAGTTGGGAAAAGGTAGAGAGTTGGGGAAAAGCACAGGGAGACTGGGAAAAGGCAGCGATCTGGAGAAAGTACAGGGAGCCTGGGAAAAGGTAGAGGTTTGGGGGAAAGCGCGTAAGCCTGGGAAAAGGTAGAAAGCTGGGAAAACGTGCGGGGAACCTGGGAAAAGGTAGAGAGCTGGGGAAAAGCACAGTGAGCCTGGGAAAAGGTAGAGAGCTGGGGGAAAGCACAGGAAGCCTGGAAAAGGTAGAGAGCTGGGGAAAAGTGCGGGGAGTCTGGGAAAAGGCAGAGAGCAGGGGAAAAGCGCAGGGAGTCTGGGAAAGGGCAGAGAGCGGGGGAAAGCACAGGGAGCCTGGGAACAGGCAGAGAGCTGGGGAAGAGCACAGGAGCCTGGGAAAATGTATAGAGCTGTGGGAAAGCGCAGGGAGCCTGTGAAAAGGTAGAAAGCTGGGGAAAAGTGCGGGGAGTTTGGGAAAAGGCAGAGAGTTGGGGGAAAGCGCAGGGAGTCTGGGAAAGGGCAGAGAGTTGGGGGAATAGGATAGGGAGCCTGGGAAACGTTTGAGAGCTGGAGGAAAGCAAAAGGAGTCCGGAAAATGCAGGAAGTGGGGCGAAAGCTCAGGGAGCCTGGGAAAAGGCTGAGAGCTGGGGAAAAGCGCAGGGAGCCTGGGAAAAGGCTGAGAGCTGGGGAAAAGCGTAGGGAGACTGGGAAAGGCTGAGAGCTGGGGAAAAGCACAGGGAGACTGGGAAAAGGCTAAGAGCTGGGGAAAAGCGCAGGGAGACTGGGAAAAGGTAGACAGCTGGGAAAAAGCGCAGGATGCCTGGGAAAAGGTAGGGAGCTGGGAAAAAGCACAGGATGCCTGGAAAAAGGTAGAGATCTGGGAAAAAGCACAGGATGCCTGGGAAAAGGTAGAGAGCTGGGGAAAATCACAGGAAGCCTGGGAAAAGGTAGAGAGCTGGGAAAAATGACAGGAAGCCTGGGAGACGATATGGAGATGGGGGAAAGCACAGGGAGCCTGGGAAAAGATAGAGCTGGGGAAAAGCGCAGGGAGACTGGGAAAAAGTATAGAGCTGGGGAAAAGTGCAGGGAGCCTGGGAAAAGAAGGAGCTGGGGAAAAGCGCAGGGAGACTGGGAAAAGATAGAGCTGGGGAACAGCGCAGGGAGACTGGGAAAAGGTAGAGAGCTGGGGAAAAGTGCAGGGAGCCTGGGAAAAGAAGGAGCTGGGGAAAAGCGCAGGGAGACTGGGAAAATGCAGAGAGCTGGGGAAAAGTGCAGCGAGCCTGGGAAAAGGTAGAGAGCTGGTGGGAAAGCGCAGGGAGCCTTGGAAAGGATGGAGCTGGGGAAAAGCACGGGGAGGCTGGGAAAAGGCAGAGAGTTGGGGAAAAGCAGAGGGAGTCTGGGAAAGGGCAGAGAGTTGGGGGAAAGCACAGGGAGCCTGGGAAAAGGTAGAGAGCTGGGGAAAGCACAGGGAGCCTGGGAAAAGGCTGAGAGCTGGGGATAAGCACAGGGAGCCTGGGAAAAGGCTGAGAGCTTGGGGAAAGCACAGGGAGCCTGGGAAAAGGCTGAGAGCTGGGGAAAAGCGGAGGGAGACTGGGAAGGGCTGAGAGCTGGGGAAAAGCGCAGGGAGACTGGGAAAAGGCTGAGAGCTGGGGAAAAGCACAGGGAGACTGGGAAAAGATAGAGAGCTGGGGAAAAGCACAGGATGCCTGGGAAAAGGTAGAGAGCTGGGAAAAAGCACAGGAAGCCTGGGAGACGATATGGAGATGGGGGAAAGCACAGGGAGCCTGGGAAAAGATAGAGCTGGGGAAAAGCGCAGAGAGACTGGGAAAAGGTATAGAGCTGGGGAAAAGTGCAGGGAGCCTGGGAAAAGAAGGAGCTGGGGAAAAGCGCAGGGAGACTGGGAAAAGATAGAGCTGGGGAAAAGTGCAGGGAGCCTGGGAAAAGAAGGAGCTGGGGAAAAGCGCAGGGAGACTGGGAAGAGGTAGAGAGATGGGGAAAAGCACAGGGAGCCTGGGAAAAGGTAGAGAGCTGGGGGGAAAGCGCAGGGAGCCTTTGAAAAGATGGAGCTGGGGAAAAGCGCAGGGAGACTGGGAAAAGGCAGAGAGCTGGGGAAAAGCACAGGGAGCCTCGGATACGGCAGCGAGCTGGGGTGGGGGGGGGGGACACATGGAGCCTGGGAAATGGTATAAAGCTGGGTTAAAGTACAGGGAGCCTGGGAAAAGGCAGAGAGCTGGGGAAAAGCACAGGGAGCCTGAGAAAAGGCAGAGAGCTGGGGAAAAGCACAGGGAGCCTGGGAAAAGGCAGAGAGCTGGGTAAAAGCACAGGGAGCCTCGGAATGGGTAGCGAGCTGGCCGGGGTGGGGGGGGTGGGGGGGGGGGGGGGGGTACACGGAGCCTGGGAAATTGTATAAAGCTGTGTAAAGTATAGGGAGCCTGGGAAATACGAGAGCTGAGTAGTGAGCAGGTGAGATGACCAGAGAGCTGAGCGCAGACAGGGGAGAGAATCTGCAGGAACATGGGGAAAAGTGGTAATTGCTGGGCCAAAGCCAATAATCAGGGGGCAAAGTGCCATGTTCTGGGGAAAAGCACAAAGAGCAAGTGGAAAGTTTCAGAAGCTGAGGCAAAGAGCAAACAACCTGAAAAGATGCAGCTGGGCAAATTACAGAAGTGGAGGAAAGATCAGAGAGCTGGGAAAAGCGCAGAGAGCTGGGAAAAGGACAGGAAGCTGGTTAACGCGGATACATGGAATGTGGAGTCCATCCCACAATCCGCTCCGCCATAATCATATTGAATAGTGCAGGAGACCTGAGGGACCGAATGGCCGCATCCCGCTTTTAATGTCCAGGGTCCTGTAATTGGAGAATTTTGGAGTTACTTGCACATGTGCTCAAACGTAGAATTTTATAGTCATTATTTAAATACCTGGATGATTTTTCTGAAGCAAAGTCACGACTCCTTGTTTTGGGGAGTGGGGGTAGTGAGGTGGAGAGAGGGGGGACAACAGTCAGTTTGAACACAGGCAATTTCCAAAACAGCAATGACAGAAATGGAGAGACAACTTCTTTATCACAAAGTGCTGTTGGTGGAAAAAACATTGGTGTCATAAATAATGGGGAAACCCTCCGCTCTGCTCATTGAAAGGAATGAATGGTACATTTTCAGATGACACCATAATGCTAATTTCTGCAAGGTGTTAGAAATGCAGAAAGAGATGTGAGTTTCTAAAGAGGGAATAAACAAATGGTGATTCTCAAAAGTTAGAAGTAACAGAAGCTCAAGTATGGATGCAGTTTTAATGCGAACGGTTTATGATAAATTTGTAACTTTATCCAAATTCTAAGTTCTAAGATTCTAATCTTAATGACAAATCCCAGAGTCTAACTTGTTCAATTGGCCATTCTCTCCCAGCGACACCGTCTCCGCCCACTCTCTACAGCCTGGTCTCCTGTCAGCAACACAACACCGACGGCTCCGTCACCTACGGCTGTTTGGCGATGGACTACTCCCCAGAAATCACCAGCCTTACCTGGAAGAAAGATGGGCAGCTGATCAGCACTGGAGTTAAGAAATACCCGTCAGTGAGAAACAAGAAGGGAACCTACACCCTGAGCAGCCAGTTAACCATCACCGAGTCAGAGGGGGTATGCAGCAAAATCAGCTGTGAGGTTCGACACAGCGGCTCAGACAAGAGCATTGGAATGGCATGTAAGTGTTATGGAAACTGCGCGAAGCAGAACCGCTGTGATTACTTTATTTACACCTTTGGCTATAACATATTTATGATAAAGTGTGCCGTTCTGATTCCTGAGGAAAATATTGGCCGCAGAGAAACAGTTAAAATATAATAAATCATTTTATTTGTCACACCATCTTCTGCAAGAAATGTCTAAATTGTGTTTCTTGAAGGCCCGCCTGGTGTCCCTCCACATGTTATCCTCACCGTGAGTTCCAGTGAAGAAATCACAAGACAGAAATTTGCAACCATCGTCTGTTCAATTAACGATTTCCAGACAAATTCAATCACGGTAAAGTGGCTGAAGAATGGACAACCCATGGCTTCAGGAATTGTCACCTCTCCCGCCTGTGAAGTGAACGGGAACTTCTCGGCGAGCAGTCGGCTGACAGTCTCCGCTGGGGAATGGTTCAGCAAAGCGGTCTATACCTGCCAGGTCACTCATCAAGAGGTCACCCAAAGTCACAACATCACCGCGTCTGGTAAGAGACACAAACAGAGGAAACAATAAATCATCCTGAACTCTGATGTTAATCCAAATCAGGAATTTATTAAAATCAGGACAAAGCACAGAATAACTTCTAATTTACTGCCATGTAGTTTGTGTTTCATTCTGATGTAAGAGCTGCATTTGGATTGCTCACCATTCAGGATTTGATCAGCAGAGAAATAAATGTTTCCCTCTAATTTGAAGTCATTTAGTGAGTGAGGTGGATTTGATATCAGCCTTATCCTGAGACAGCTGATTATATTTGAGAGGCAGTAGGTGTCTGAACCCCTTTATTGATAACAGCTCCAAGGAAAATTGTTGGAAAGTTCATTCAACCTATTTATAAATCAGCCTTCCGTATTAGGTTTCCGAGATCAGGATTGGAATATTTGTATTGGGAATGCTGCAATACTCGTTCATTAGAATGCCATTGGTGCTGACTGTATTTCACAATGAGAATCGTTTAAGATGACCAAACTGGTTTTCCATTGTGTACAGAAGATTAATGGCGATCATTAGAAGTTTCGAAGTTGATTTATTCCCATTGAGTGAGTGAAGGCTGAATCCTTCTGTCCTGATTCTGAAGATGAAACTTGTGTTGATTTTCATGTTTTCATTCACAGATCCTTCTGATTGTATTACCGCCTCAGTAACAATACTGCCACCACCAATAGAACAGGTCTTACTGGAGGCGACTGTCACCTTAACCTGCGTCATTTCGAATGGTCCTTATGGAGTCAACGTGTCCTGGAGTGAAGCGAAGAAGCCGCTGAAATCAGAGATTGCCGACCAGCCTGGGGCAGATACTGAGAGCGTGGTCAGCAAATTAAACATCTCGACACAAGCCTGGCTGAGTGGGGCTGTGTTTGACTGTGTGGCGAGCCATCAGGACCTGCCAACTCCTTTAAGAATTTCAATCCACAAAAAAATAGGTGAGCGGTGAAACTGAAGCAATAAGTGAATCATTGTGTCTATTTCTGGTGTCAGTGCAGCGGTCAGTATTTAGCATTCAGTGTATTTATGGTCCATTCTGATTGGTAATTCCACGACTAAAAATTTTGGGCCTGTTGATCTTAAGGGGGAAATTGCTACGTAGATGAAGGAACAATGAATTAAAAGCAGTGATATGGGGTTTAGACGGAGCTAGACCAATGGCCACAAGACCGTGTTAGGGACCTGGAGCTTGAGCTGGATGAACTTCGGATCATTCGGGAGGCAGAGGGGGTCATAGATAGGAGCTTCAGGGAAGTAGTTACACCAAAGACTGGAGATAGATGGGTAACTGTAAGAGGGACTGGGAAGAAGCAGTCAGTGCAGGGACCCCCTGCGGTCGTTCCCCTGAGTAACAAGTATACCGTTTTGGATACTTGTGGGGGGGACGACTTACCAGGGGTAAGCCATGGGGTACGGGCCTCTGGCACGGAGTCTGTCCCTGTTGCTCAGAAGGGAAGGGGGGAAAGGAGTAGAACACTAGTAATTGGGGACTCAATAGTCAGGGGCACAGATAGGAGATTTTGTGGGAGCGAGAGAGACTCACGTTTGGTATGTTGCCTCCCAGGTGCAAGGGTAAGTGATGTCTCGGATCGTGTTTTCCGGGTCCTTAAGGGGGAGGGGGAGCAGCCCCAAGTCGTAGTCCACATTGGCACTAACGACATAGGTAGGAAAGGGGACAAGGATGTCAGGCAGGCCTTTAGGGAGCTAGGATGGAAGCTCAGAGCGAGAACAAACAGAGTTGTTATCTCTGGGTTGTTGCCCGTGCCACGTGATAGTGAGATGAGGAATAGGGAGAGAGAGCAATTAAACACGTGGCTACAGGGATGGTGCAGGCGGGAGGGATTCAGATTTCTGGATAACTGGGGCTCTTTCTGGGGAAGGTGGGACCTCTATAGACAGGATGGTCTACATCTGAACCTGAGGGGCACCAATATCCTGGGGGGGAGATTTGTTAGTGCTCTTTGGGGGGGTTTAAACTAATTCAGCAGGGGCATGGGAACCTGGATTGTAGTTTTGGGGTACGGGAGATTGAGAGTATAGAGGTCAGGAGCACAGATTTGACTTCGCAAGAGGGTGCCAGTGTTCAGGTAGGTGGTTTGAAGTGTGTCTACTTCAATGCCAGGAGTATACGAAATAAGGTAGGGGAACTGGCAGCATGGGTTGGTACCTGGGACTTCGATGTTGTGGCCATTTCAGAGACATGGATAGAGCAGGGACAGGAATGGTTGTTGCAGGTTCCGGGGTTTAGGTGTTTTAGTAAGCTCAGAGAAGGGGGCAAAAGAGGGGGAGGTGTGGCGCTGCTAGTCAAGGACAGTATTACGGTGGCGGAAAGGATGCTAGATGGGGACTCTTCTTCTGAGGTAGTATGGGCTGAGGTTAGAAACAGGAAAGGAGAGGTCACCCTGTTGGGAGTTTTCTATAGGCCACCTAATAGTTCTAGGGATGTAGAGGAAAGGATGGCGAAGATGATTCTGGAAAAGAGCGAAAGTAACAGGGTAGTTGTTATGGGAGACTTTAACTTTCCAAATATTGACTGGAAAAGATATAGTTCGAGTACATTAGATGGGTCATTCTTTGTACAATGTGTGCAGGAGGGTTTCCTGACACAATATGTTGACAGGCCAACAAGAGGCGAGGCCACATTGGATTTGGTTTTGGGTAATGAACCAGGCCAAGTGTTAGATCTGGAGGTAGGTGAGCACTTTGGAAACAGTGACCACAATTCGGTGACCTTTACGTTAGTGATGGAAAGGGATAAGTATACCCCGCAGGGCAAGAGTTATAGCTGGGGGAAGGGCAATTATGATGCCATTAGACATGACTTAGGATGTGTTGGTTGGAGAAGTAGGCTGCAAGGGTTGGGCACACTGGATATGTGGAGCTTGTTCAAGGAACAGCTATTGCATGTTCTTGATAAGTACGTACCAGTCAGGCAGGGAGGAAGGGGCCGAGCGAGGGAACCATGGTTTACCAAAGAAGTGGAATCTCTTGTTAAGAGGAAGAAGGAGGCCTATGTGAAGATGAGGCATGAAGTTTCAGTTGGGGCGCTTGATAGTTACAAGGAAGCGAGGAAGGATCTAAAGAGAGAGCTGAGACGAGCAAGGAGGGGACATGAGAAGTCTTTGGCAGGTAGGATCAAGGAAAACCCAAAAGCTTTCTATAGGTATGTCAGGAATAAAAGAATGACTAGGGTAAGAGTAGGGCCAGTCAAGGACAGTGGTGGGAAGTTGCGTATGGAGGCTGAGGAGATAAGCGAGATACTAAATGAATACTTTTCGTCAGTATTCACTCAAGAAAAAGATAATATTGTGGAGGAGAATGCTGAGACCCAGGCTATTAGAATAGATGGCATTGAGGTGCGTAGGGAAGAAGTGTTGGCAATTCTGGACAAGGTGAAAATAGATAAGTCCCCGGGGCTGGATGGGATTTATCCTAGGATTCTCTGGGAAGCCAGGGAAGAGATTGCTGAGCCTTTGGCTTTGATTTTTAGGTCATCATTGGCTACAGGAATAGTGCCAGAGGACTGGAGGATAGCAAATGTGGTCCCTTTGTTCAAGAAGGGGAGTAGAGATAACCCCGGTAACTATAGGCCGGTGAGCCTAACGTCTGTGGTGGGTAAGGTCTTGGAGAGGATTATAAAAGATACGATTTATAATCATCTAGATAGGAATAATATGATTAGGGATAGTCAGCATGGTTTTGTGAAGGGTAGGTCATGCCTCACAAACCTTATCGAGTTCTTTGAGAAGGTGACTGAACAGGTAGACGAGGGTAGAGCAGTTGATGTGGTGTATATGGATTTCAGTAAAGCATTTGATAAGGTTCCCCACGGTCGGCTATTGCAGAAAATACGGAGGCTGGGGATTGAGGGTGATTTAGAGATGTGGATCAGAAATTGGCTAGTTGAAAGAAGACAGAGAGTGGTAGTTGATGGGAAATGTTCAGAATGGAGTTCAGTTACGAGTGGCGTACCACAAGGATCTGTTCTGGGGCCGTTGCTGTTTGTCATTTTTATAAATGACCTAGAGGAGGGCGCAGAAGGATGGGTGAGTAAATTTGCAGACGACACTAAAGTCGGTGGAGTTGTAGACAGTGCGGAAGGATGTTGCAGGTTACAGAGTGACATAGATAAGCTGCAGAGCTGGGCTGAGAGGTGGCAAATGGAGTTTAATGTGGAGAAGTGTGAGGTGATTCACTTTGGAAAGAATAACAGGAATGCGGAATATTTGGCTAATGGTAAAATTCTTGGTAGTGTGGATGAGCAGAGGGATCTCGGTGTCCATGTACATAGATCCCTGAAAGTTGCCACCCAGGTTGATAGGGTTGTGAAGAAGGCCTATGGTGTGTTGGCCTTTATTGGTAGAGGGATTGAGTTCCGGAGCCATGAGGTCATGTTGCAGTTGTACAAAACTCTAGTACGGCCGCATTTGGAGTATTGCGTACAGTTCTGGTCGCCTCATTATAGGAAGGACGTGGAAGCCTTGGAACGGGTGCAGAGGAGATTTACCAGGATGTTGCCTGGTATGGAGGGAAAATCTTATGAGGAAAGGCTGATGGACTTGAGGTTGTTTTCGTTAGAGAGAAGAAGGTTAAGAGGTGACTTAATAGAGGCATACAAAATGATAAGAGGGTTAGATAGGGTGGACAGTGAGAGCCTTCTCCCGCGGATGGAGGTGGCTAGCACGAGGGGACATAGCCTTAAATTGAGGGGTAATAGATATAGGACAGAGGTCAGAGGTGGGTTTTTTACGCAAAGAGTGGTGAGGCCGTGGAATGCCCTACCTGCAACAGTAGTGAACTCGCCAACATTGAGGGCATTTAAAAGTTTATTGGATAAGCATATGGATGATAAGGGCATAGTGTAGGTTAGATGGCCTTTAGTTTTTTTCCATGTTGGTGCAACATCGAGGGCCGAAGGGCCTGTACTGCGCTGTATCGTTCTATGTTCTATGTTCTAAGACGTAGGAGCAGACGTAGGCCATTCAGCCCAACAACACTGATCCAGCCTTCAATGAGATCATAACTGATCTGATGTGATGATCTTCAACTCCTCTTTCCCGCCTTCTCCCGCTGTTACCAGACACCTAAACGACCCTCTTACGGACTGACCTCATTAACACTACACCTCTGTATGCTTCACCCGATGCCGGTGTTAAGTAGTTACATTGTGTACCTTATGTTGCCCTGTTATGTATTTTATTTTATTTCCCTTTCTTTTCATGTACTGAATGATCTGTTGAGCTGCTTGCAGAAAATACTTTTCACTGTACCTCGGTACACGTGACAATAAACAAAATCCAATCCCATATCTCTCATTGGTTTAAAATATGTCTCTCTCAACCTTGAACATACTGAACAACCCAGAATCTACAGCCCCCTGGGTTAAATAATTCTACAGCTCCCCGACGCTCTGAGAGAGGAAATTCCTTCTCATCTCTGTCTTAAATGGGCGAACATTGACTATGTGATCCTGCACTCTGGTCCGAGATGCTCCCACAAGGGAAAACAACCTCTCAGCGACTACACTCCGAAGCTCCCTGAGAATCTTTCATGTCTCAATTAGGCCGCCTTCG
Source organism: Scyliorhinus canicula (assembly GCF_902713615.1). Taxonomy (NCBI): domain Eukaryota; kingdom Metazoa; phylum Chordata; class Chondrichthyes; order Carcharhiniformes; family Scyliorhinidae; genus Scyliorhinus; species Scyliorhinus canicula. Next base: position 615,590 of record NW_024055458.1, read on the forward strand.
TTCTTCTAAACTCCAATCAGTCCAGGCCCAGCCTACTTAACTTCTCCCCATAAGAAAATCCCTCCATACTCGGGATCAACATCGTCATCCTTCTCTGGACTGCCTTCAAAACCAATCTGTCTTCCTTAGATAAGGGCACCAAAACTATTCAAAGTATATCAGGTGTAGTCTAACTAATGCCTTGTATAGTTTTAGCTCGACTTCCACATGTTTATATTCTATTCCCTTTGAAATAAATGTCAACATTCAAATTGTCTCCATATTACCTGCAGAACTTGCGTTTTGTGGTTTCTGCGCGAGGATCCCCAATTCCCCCGTTACTTCAGCTTCCTACAGTCTTTCTCCAGCTAAATAATATTCCGTTATGTTCCTCCTCCTACCAAAGTGTCTCACCTCACATTTCTCAACATTATGTTCCATCTGCCAAGTTTTTACTCAGTAACTTAAGCTGTCTCTGTCGCTCTCTAGATTTTCTGTAACCTCACCACTTGCCTTTATATTTTTTGTCATCTGCAGCCGTGGGAAGAGTGCATTCATTTATTAAACACAGTTTTGAAATTTATGTATATTACATCTAATGCCCCCCTTTCTCTAGCTTTCTCCTTATCACCTCAAATAAGGGCAATAAATTTGTCAGGCATGATTTCACCTTCACGAAGCCGGGCTGACTCTGTTTGATTATATTGTGTATTTCTAAATGCTCAGCTATTGGATCCGTTATAATGGACTCAAACCGTTTCCCACTGACAGATGTTAAGGTCCCTGGCCTATAGTTACCTGTTTTTGACACCCTCCCTTTTGAATAAGGGTGTTACATTGGCAGTTTTCTAATCCTCTTGGGGTAAGGTGGGAGGAGCCTGGTTTGGAGTTTAGACACCAGCACAGAACAGTTGGGCCGAATGGCCTGTTTCCCTGCTGTACACTTTCTGAAACTTTCGAATCCAATATCCGTAAATTCTCAGGGAAAAGGATTGTGTCCACCTCTGCTCCGAGCTGGGAACCCGGACAGATCCCAATGTGGAAAATGGAAACCTTTAAAATCCAACACAAAACACATTTCTCTCACATCTACCCCGCGGTTCCATTGTCTCCGGAATTCCCCATTTTATTGACATTTATTGTACATTTTCTGCAGATCCCAATCCGCGGGAACCGTCCGTCTCTGTCCTCCTGCCCTCGGCTGAAGACGTCTCCGCTCAGAGATTCGTCTCCCTCAGCTGCTTAGTGAGAGGTTTCTCCCCCCGAGAGATCTTCGTCAAGTGGACCGTCAATGACAAGCCGGTGAATCCCGGGAACTACAAGAACACCGAGGTGATGGCGGAGAACGGCAATAGCTCCTTCTTCATGTACAGCCTGTTATCCATTGCAGCGGAGGAGTGGGCCAGCGGTGCTTCTTACTCCTGTGTGGTGGGACATGAAGCCATCCCCTTGAAGATCATCAACAGAACGGTTGATAAATCCAGCGGTAAACCCAGTTTTGTGAACATTTCCCTCGCTCTGATGGACACCGTTAATTCATGTCAATGATAATCTGTTGGTTAGATTTCGAACTAAAATAAAATAATAAAGTTTTTTCCTCCAATTGTGATTTAAATGCACTGCCGCTTAATTAATGGAGCTTCCACTTTGCTGATATTAGATCTGTTCAATGAGACCCGGGTTTCTACAGGTCTCAGCCCCAAGTCTGATACAACCAGTGCTCCCAGCTCAGATACACCCTGGGTTAGAGACAGAGTAAATCTCATTCATTCCAGGATTCAACAAAATATCTTCATTGACTTTCCTCCCGCTGAGGAGAAATCGGACAATTTCCCATTTCAGACAAACCCATCACATTTAGATCTCGGTGTTCTTGCTTCTCTCATTGTCCATCCCTTTAAAATTAATGTCAGCTTTAAGTTGCTGCATCACACCCAGTGGGAACTGAATTGAGGATCACACAGAAACATGGACCAACAATCCCCAGTCAAAGAGAGGGGAAAGTGAAATTGTTAATACACTGTACCCCCACTTCACCAACAGTGGGAGGAGCATTAGTTAATCCACTGTACCCGCACTTCCCCAACAGAGAGAGGGGGAGGGGCTTTAGTTAATACACTGTACCCCCACTTCCCCAACAGAGAGACGGGGAGGGGCTTTAGTTAATCCACTGTACCCCCACTTCCCCAACAGAGAGACGGGGAGGGGCTTTAGTTTATCCACTGTATACCCACTTCCCCAATAGAGAGAGGGGGAGGGGCTTTAGTTAATTCACTGTACCCCCACTTCCCCAACAGAGAGAGGGGGAGGGGCATTAGTTAATCCACTGTAACCCACTTCCCCAACAAAGAGAGGCAGAGGGGCTTTAGTTAATTCACTGTACCCCCACTTCCTCAACAGAGAGAGGGGGAGGGGCATTAGTTAATCCACTGTAGCCCACTTCCCCAACAAAGAGAGGAAGAGGGGCATTACTTAATGCACTGTACTCCCATTTCCCAGGCAAAGAGAGGGGTAGGGGCATTACTTAACACAGTGTACCCCCAATACCCAGGCAAAGAGAGGGGTAGGGGCATTAGTTAACACAGTGTATCCCCACTACCCAGGCAAAGAGAGGGGTAGGGGCATTAATGAACAAACTGTACCTTAATTTCCCCAGCAAAGAGAGGAAGAGGGGCATTAGTTAACACACTGTACCCTCACTTCCCCAACAAAGAGACGGTGGGGGCCTGAGTTAATCCACTGTACACCCGCTCCAACAGTGAGAGGGAGAGGGATTAGTTAATCCACTGTACCCACACTTCCCCAACAAAGAGAGCTAAGGGGCAATACTGACCCATTTTACCTCCACTTTCCCGACCAAAAGAGGAGGAAGGTGATGAGTGAACTCTCTGTATCTCCACCTCCAACAGGGAGAATCCAAAGGCAATTTGCTGAGCTGACCAGAGAGAGGGAGATTATTAACTCAATATCTTCCCAGTCCCCAAGCAGGGAGTTTGAAAGTAAACGGTTCTCTCGACTAAGAATTCAGTTACTGACATTACAAGGCGGCATGTAGCTTACTAGCTACATGGCTAAAAGACCATCATGATAAAGATGTTCTAAAAATTTATGCAACAGAATTTTTTAGCACCCTTGTTCCTCTTATCTGTATGCTGAGACCGATTCCGCATAATCCAAATCCAGACTGGTGATTGAGTTCTCCCTGGGTTTTCACTGTTCTCTCCTGAGGCACCTCCTTGTATTTTTGCATTCGGTCACCTGATGTCAGCTTGCAACTCACACAAAACACATTTATAAGCAGAAAGTTCAACATATTCTACATTGGTACCAATAATACCTACAACTGGCAAAGCTACAGGCAGCTGATACAAATACACAGACAGATAAACAGACACAGACACTACACATACATGCACACAGACCCAGAAACACACACACGCTCACACGTAGACACAAACACACACATGGGCACACACATAGAAAAACATGCATAAACATACACACAGGCACAACGAACCACACATATTTTGACACAAAAACACACGCAAACGTGCGCAAAAATTCACAAACATGCACATAAACACAAACAAGCCCACATTTATACAGAGACAGACACACGTGCACATCCACACATAGACACACAAATCCACACACACAAGTGGCTACACAAATGTATGCAAACAGACACATACAACCACATGTCCACACAGATACAGAAATATATAAAACCAGACAAGCAGGATGACAGAAGAATATGAAACACAAATGTAACCAATAACATATACATTAGCAGAATTTCACGATGAGAGAAATATTTCCATTCAAACAGAGACAGTAATCCACATTAACACACGAATGGGCTCACGTAGACACATATTAGCAGACTCGTACACACGCTAACACGAACACATATGAATACACATAGAATTATCAATACACATCAATAGATAGTTATAAACAACCATCAACGCATAAATAGCACTGCTGCCTCACAGCGCCATAAACCCGGGTTCAATTCCAGCCTTGGGTGATTGTCTGTGTAGTGTTTCCACGTTCTCCAGTGTCTGTTCCTGTTTCCTCCGGGTGCTCCAGTTTCCTCCCACAATCTAAAGCTGTGCAGGTTCGGTGGATTGGCCAGGCTATATTACCCCTCAGTGCCCACAATGTTAGGTGGGGTTACCAGGTTCTGGGGTTAGGGCAGGGGCATGCGTCCAGATAGGGTGCTCTTTCCGAGGGTCGGTGCAGACTCAATGGGCCGAATGGCCTCGTTAGGCACAGTAGGGATTATCCGATGATGATTCTATGATGAAATACACGCATCAACAAACACACACACACACAAACGCACTTATCTAGACACAAACATTAAGACACTGACATGCATGTTGAACGTATAAAGACACATTAACACTTTTATTACTGGGCAGGGAAGTATAAACTTATATTATAACAGGCATTAATATATAAACATAGACTTCAACACACAACACACACACAATAAACACTCATATTTACACATTGACTTAAGATAAATTTACACACAGGCGCCGATACACAAATACACAGATCAATACTCATTGACACATGAACATACACAATGACACTTATAAAGACATCGGGACACACAAATGAAGAGTAAAGAAACACGAATTTCGCATCTACACAGACACAAAAGCTAAAGAACAAACACAGACGTCAGGCAAGGGCGGCACGGTGACGCAATGGTTAGCACTGCTGCCTCACGATCCCGCTCCTGGGTCTGTGTCCCTGTGGACTTTCCTCGTGACCCGTGGGTCTCACGCCGACAACCCAAAGATGTGCAGGGTAGGTGGATTGGCCATGTTAAATTGCCGCTTAATTGAAAGGAAAAAGTTACAGAGATCGATTTCCGAGTGTCATGAACTCAACAGTAGATATGCAATGACAAATATATTAAAGAATGAATTAGCAGCGGGAGAAAATGAAACGAGAATATTAAAAATAAAACGTGTATTAACAAACAATCTGATTATATTTATTGGGCTCGATCCTCGTAGATACCACAGACCACACCTGGACTGAAGACAATGAGGATGATAACGGGAACATCTGGACAACCGCTTCCACATTCATCACCCTGTTCTTCCTGAGCATTTCCTACAGCGCTGCAGTCACTCTGGTGAAGGTGAGAAGATTCAATCCACTCACACTTCAAACTGACAGAAGCCGTTTAAAAACCCTAAATGTTTGATTTGATTAAAAACTCTAACATCAATGTTCCAGATCATAAACATCTGCTTCATCATTTTCTCTCTCTTTTACAGATCAAGTGATCGGTTGACGTTCGGACGCTGTAGATTTTCCTCAGCTGTTTATTATTATCTGTGTGTGACAGAAATACAATATCTCCTCTTGGTGACTCTAACAGTAACATCCTCTCCGTTTATTATTCTGCATCTGTAACTGAGACAATCATGGACAGTATTTCTGCTTTTCAGTTTAAAATGTACAAGATAATTTTGGCTGTAATGTAACTGTAGCTAATAATTTCTCTCAATATCATGTCTAAATAAGTAACTTATCTCGTACCTTATTCACAACAATTTTCTTCCCTTTATGTTGAGCTCCTGTTCTCTCTTGTGTCTGTTACAGTTGTACATACATTTGGCAGCTCAGATGGCATGTGTTCTGTTCTCAGTGTGACCCTCAATCACTATTTTCCCTTTTGTAAACATCAAAATAAACTTTTGTGTAATATTTTCTCTGAAATTTTAATAAATATTGAATGAAAAATGAAGAAAATAAGACTAATCGGAACTCCTTTCTCTAAGGTCTATCGGCACTGATCGATTTCCCCGATTATACAGTTGTCTCCCCTTTCCCAGACAGATATTTCTCACCAGTCCTGTCTGGGATGTGTCGGAACTCAAGGCCCCTCAGTGAAAGAGCCACTGCGCCACCAAGCGGCCCATCCGGGTTAAGACACCTTCACCTTTGCCTTTTTATGGTAAACTCTAGAGACAGGATGCCAGCTAAAGAATTCTACAGATTCACTCCCCTCTGATGGAAGAAATGTCTCCTCATCTCTGTCCTAAATTTGAGATCTCTTACTCTGAGATTATGCCCTCTGGTCTCAGACTCTCCCACAAGAGGAAACAAGATTGTTTTTCAGGCTGTGTAACTGGTTAAAGCTCTTTCCACAGTCAGTTCACTGGAACACTCCCACTCAGGTGTGTGTGGGTCTCGGGGCTTTTCCAGTCACACTTGTTTGAAATCGCTTCCCACAGTCCGAACAGACAAACACATTGACAGTTTGTGATATTTAGATCCTAATGAATTGAGTGACTGTCAGATCTTGATGTTATATTTGGTTCCAGTTGCCCAGCTGCCAATCCTCCCGTTCTAATGCCTGAAAAATAAGTTTACAAAAATGATCACTGTAAGAATAGGATAGAAATTCACAACAGATCATTCTAGTTTCTATCAAACCTTCTTTCGTCTCTTGCTTTCCTCAAGCATGTGGTCCAGTCAAAATAAAAGACCAAAATCAGCTAGAAGCCCCAACAAAAGTGTCACTGCCTGTGCGGAGTCTGCCCGTTCTCCCCGTGTCTGCGTGGGTTTCCTCGAAGTGCTCCGGTTTCCTCCCACAGTCCAACGATGCGCAGGTTAGGTGGATTGGCCATGCTAAATTGCCCTTATGTTGGATGGGGTCGCTGGGTTACAGGGATAGGGTGGAGATGCTCTTTCCAAGAGCCAGTGCAGACTAGATGGGCCGAACGGCCGACTTCTGCACTGTAAATTCTATGATTGTACCTCGATGATTATTGAGTCAATCCGCGAGTCAGCCTGAAATCTGCCTCACAATGCCCGGGTGATTGACAGCAGCCCCGGACCAATAAGAAGAGGAGGGGCGGGACTGCGGGACCGACCGGAAGCAGCTAGACCTCCAACCAATCGGAGTGAATGAGGGGCGGGCCCGCTGTGATTGAAGCAGGCGCAGTGTGTGTAATGGCGATGTAGAAGGACGTGTTTTTTAGATCGGAAATCGGTGAGAGGACTTTAACAACATGGAGGGAGCGAGAGATCGCGGGGGTGGGCGGAAACGTTGTGTAAAGTTGTTGAAATCGCAAACATCGGAAAGGTTTCCGCGACCCCGTTTGTACTGAGCGAAACTGCAGCTCCTCACGTTCGGCTCGGGTTAACGGCCGCCATCTTTATTGGATGCAAATCAGGGCGCATGCGCGTTTGCCGTCTTTGTCGGAGCGATGTTTCAATGAGTGGGAGGAGCTTGTTCCCCATTGTTCAGAATGGAGACAACTTGTCCATCAAATTGGATTAGTCTTTGAGTCCCAATGTCTTATTGATGATGCAAAGCGGTGGCAGAGATGGAAAGAAAAGGAAGCCGATCCTGCTCTCTGGATTTCACTCTCTTATTAGACATTCTGTCCCATCTGTCCAAAGCTCTGCGGCTCTGTTCAGCCATGTGAAGACCCAGGATAGAAATTCACAATCAATGGGCTTTGACAAAGAGTCATTGGACTCGAAACGTTAGCTCTTTTCTCTCCCTACAGATGCTGCCGGACTTGCTGAGATTTTCCAGCATTTTCCCTTTCAATAGAAATTCACAACCCTGAGTAGACGTCACCCTCAAATCGAGGACTGATTCATAGAATTTACAGTGCAGAAGGAGGCCATTGGGCCCATCGAGTCTGCACCGGCTCTTGGAAAGAGCACCCGACCCAAGCCCACACCTTCACCCTATTCCAGTAACCCCACCCAACTCTAAGGGCAATTTTGGATACTTAAGGGCAATTTAGCTTCACAGCTCCAGGGTCCCAGGTTCGATTCCCGGCTTGGGTCACTTGTTTGTGCGGAGTCTGCACGTTCTCCCCGTGTGTGCGTAGGTTTCCTCTGCGTGCTCCGGTTTCCTCCCACGTCCAAAGATGTGCAGGTTAGGTGGATTGGCCATGCTAGATTGCCCTTAGTGTTCAAATTTGCCCATAGTCTTGGGTGGGGTTACTGGGTTATGGGGATAGGGTGGAGGTGTGGGCTTGGGTAGGGTGCTCTTTCCAAGAGCCGGTGCAGACACGATGGGCCGAATGGCCTCCTTCTGCAATGTAAATTCTATGAAATTATATGAAATACATGGGTTTTTGGAAAATCATTGCGACAGTAAAAAATATTTTAGTGACTCTGGAACATGATTAGGACAGTAAAAATACTAATGTTGAGTCTCTGGAAAATCATGAGGACAGTAAAAAAGATTTTTGAACATTTCTCTTCTGTGGATATAAAAATATTGAAACTGTGATAAAGGTTGATTGACTGACAGTCAATCGCTGTCCTTTTATAAAATAACTTTAGAGTGCCCAATTCATTTTTTCCAATTCAGGGACAATTCAGAGTGTCCAATGGGCCTAACCTGCACATCTTTGCGTTGTGGGGATGCAGCATGGTGGTGCAGTGGGTTAGCCCTAATGCCTCACGGCACGAAGGTCCCAGGTTCGATCCCGGCTCTGGTCACTGTCCATGTGGAGTTTGCACATTCTCCCCGTGTTTGCGTGGGTTTCGCCACCACAACCCAAAGATGTGCAAGGAAAGTGGATTGGCAAGGCTAAATTGCCCCTTAATTGGGAAAAAAAAATTAATTGGTTACTCTAAATTTATTTTTTTTAAATCATTGGGTTGTGGCATGAAACCCACACAAACACGGGGAGAATGTGCAAACTTCGCACAGACAGTGACCCAGAACTGGGATCGAACCTGTGACCTCGGCGCTGTGAGACAGCAGTGCTAACCACTGCACCACCGTGCTGCCCTAGTCAAACACTGTCCTGGAAGGGAAGGAGTTCTTTTGCTTCCCAATTGGCCGAGGAAGGCAGTGCGTCACAAGGATGGATGTGTTGACCGATTAACGGCTGGAGGATGGCGGCAAGTCATGTGATCAAGCCTGCAGAAATACATTCAATCAAAGTTGGCGAGGAGAGAATGTTGTGAATTTCTATCCGAAACTGACAGTGTGGTTTCTGTAAATTTACAGGATACTGGAAGTGGAGGTTTAACAGACGGGAAACACAAACCAAATGTCACATCGCGATCTGACAGAGTCACTCGATTCATCAGAACCAGAATTTCAGCAGCATCTGGGTGTGGAAGGTAAAAGGTTTGTCTGTTCTGTCTGTGAGGGAAGATTTCAGGTCTCAGTGTGACTGGAAAAGCCCCGAGATTCACAAACCCTGGTTAGACCAAACCTGGAGAACTGTGTTCAGTTCTGGGCAACAAACCTGAGGAAGGATAGAATGGCCTTGGAGGGAGTGTAGCACAGATTTACCCGAGTGATATCTGAACCCCCCCCCGGGGTTGGGTTAAATTAAAAGGCGAGATTACACAAAAATGTCAGAGTCAGCTGGCAGCACGGTGGCGCAGTGAGTAGCATTACTGCCAAACAGCGCCGAGGTCCCAGGTTCGATCCCGGCTCTGGGTCACTGTCCATGTGGAGTTTGCACATTGTTTGCATGGGTTTTGCCTCCAAAGCCCAAAGATGTGCAGGTTAGGTGGACTGACCACGCTAAATTGCCCCTTAATTGGAAAAAATGAATTCGGTACTCTAAATCTATTTTTAAAAATTAAAAAAACCAAAAATGTCAGTCATTATGGGCAGAGAAGGGCATTCGGTCCATTGAGTCCATGCTAGCTCTCTGGTCGGCCAGGTGGTTAGCACTGTTGCTTCACAGCGCCAGGGACCCAGGTTTGATTCCTGGCTTGGGTCACTGTCTGCGGTCTGTGCACGTTCTCCCCATGTGTGTTGTGGGTTTCCTCCGGGTGCTGCGGTTTCCTTCCACAAGTCCCGAAAGACGTGCTTGTCCGGTAAATTGGACATTCTGAATTCTCGCTCTGTACCTGAACAGGTGCCGGAGTGTTACGACTTGAGGATTTTCACAGTAACGTCATTGCAGTGTTAATGTAAGCTTACATATGACACTAATAAAGATTATTATTATCTGGAGCAATCCAGTCAGAGTCATTCTCCTGCTCTGTCTCTATCTTCACAGGTTTATTTCTCTCAGGTTTCTATCCAATTTTTAAAAAAATAATTTATTGTGTCTATTTCCAAACACTGTCCTTGGCAGCAAGTTTAAGGTCATTGCCACTGGCTGTGTAAAAACATTCTTCCTCATACCTCCTGTACCATTTACATGCACAGATACGGAGCAACGTAGAAAATAGGAGCAGGAGGAGACCATTTGGCCCTTTGAGCCTGCTCCACCATTCATTACGATCAGAGCTGATCAGGCTCAATAGCCGAATCCCGCTTTCCCCCCATATCCTTTGATCCCCTTCACCCTCAGTGCTGTATCTAACTACTTCTTGAAAACATGCAATGTTTTGGCCTCAATTAGTTCCTGTGGCGACAAATTCCATAGGCTCACCGCTCTCTGGGTGAAGAAATGTCTCCTCATCTCTGTCCTAAATGGTCTACCCGGTATCCTCAGACTGTGACCCCTATTTCTGGACACCACTATCGGGAACATCCTTCCTGAATCTACTCTGTCTCACCCTGTTTTTCTTTTAACATAAATTTAGAGTGACCAAATTTTGTTTGCAATTAAGGTGCAGTTTTAACGTGGCCAATCTACCTACCCTGCACATCTTTGGATTTGTGGGGGTGAGACCCACGCAAACACAGGGAGAATGTGCAAACTCCACAAAGACCGTGACCCGGATTGAACCCGGGTCCTCGGCGCCATGAGGCAGCAGTGCTAACCACTGAGCCACCGTGCCACCCACTTTTTATAGGTTTCTATGAGATCCCCCTCATTCTTCTGAACTCCAGCGAATACAATCCTAACCAATTCAAACTAACCTGCACATCTTTGAACTGTGGGAGGAAACCGGAGAACCCGGAGGAAACCCACACAAACACACGGAGAAAGTGCAAACTCCACACAGTCAGGGGGAGAATTGAACCCGGGTCCCTGGTGCTGTAAGGCAGCAGTGCTAAGCACTATGCCACCCCCTGTCTTGCAACCCTCAAGAGAAAAAAAAATCCTTATCCCCATCTGAAATGGGTGACCACTCACTTTGCAACAGTGACCCCCATGTTCCAGATTCTCCCACAAGAGAAACATCCTCTCCACATCCACCCTGTCAAGACCCCTCAGGATCTTGTATCATTCAATCCAGGTTTTACCCAAAACTTTAAATCTGTGTCCTGACTGCTTGTATGATCAGTGAATGGAAACAGAGTTTCTTTGTCCACCTGATGGAAATCTGGCATAATCGTGTGTCCCTGAACCAAATCTCCCCTCAACCTCCTTTGCTGGAACCATTCTGGTAAATCTCCTCTGCACCTTCTCCAAGAACCTTCCCATTCTTCCTGAAGAGTGGTGACCAGAGCTTTATAAAGATTCATAGAATAGAATTAGAACTATAGAATTCCTACAGTGCAAAAGGGGGCCATTCGTCCCATCAAGTCTGCACCGATTCTCTGAAAGGGCACCCTGCCTAGGCCCACACCCCTACCCTGTCCCTGGAACCCCAGAGCCCCACCTAACCTGCACATCCCTGGACACTGAGGGGCAATTTATCAAGGCCAATCCACCTAACTTTCCCTTCTTTGGACTGTTAGAGGAAACCTGAGCACCGGGTGGAAACCCACACAGGCATGGGGGGAAAGTGCAAACTCCACACAGACAGTCACCAAGGTCACAATTAAACCCGGGTCCCTGGCGCTGTGAGGCAGCAGTGCTAACTACCGTTCCACCAGAAGCATAGTTTCTGTATCAATATTACTGTTTATGAAGGTCAAGATCGAATTTGCTTTGCCATCAACTCTCTTAATATGTCTTGTAGATGTACAAATTCCCTCTTCACCTCTTTCTCTCTCCTCCCAAAGAGGCCAGTTGTGTTTTTGTGACAATTCTGCCATTTTCATGGTCACTTTTTCCCAGAACCGGCCCCACAAATGACCAGATTCATTCAGTTCAATTTCACAACCTGCTTTTGTGTTTTTCTAAAATAAATTTAGATTATCCAATTCATTTTTTCCAATTAAGGGGCAATTTAGCGTGGCCAGTCCACCTATCCTGCACATATTTGGGTTGTGGGGGTGAAACCGCAAACACGGGGAGAATGTGCAAACTCCACATGGACTGTGACCCGGGGCCAGGATCGAACCTGGGACCTCGGAGCCGTGAGGCAGCAGGGCTAACACACTGTGCCACCGTGCTGCCCGCCTTTGTGTTTTTCTGGGTTCTCTCTCACTCCCTATTTTCTGTTTTAAATCAGTTTCACAGTGTGTTCGAATGGGAGACTTCAAAGTCCAGAAACTCAAACCAAGCATCATGTCAGGATCTGACAGAGTCCTCAATTTATCATATCCTGAATATCAGCGGATTTTGATCATGGAAGGAAAAAGCATCGTTCACAGTGGGGAGAAACCGTACACGTGTTGCGTGTGTGGACGAAGATTCAGTCAATCATCAGGCCTCACAAGCCACAAATGCAGTCACACAGAGGAGAAACCATGGAAATGTGGGGACTGTGGCAAAGGATTCACTTACCCATCCAAACTGGAAACTCATCAACGCAGTCACACTGGGGAGAGACCATTCACCTGTTCCAAGTGTGGGAAGGGATTCACTCAGTCATCCACCCTGCTGAGTCACCAGCGAGTTCACACTGATGAGAGACCGTTTCAATGTCCAGATTGCGGGAAGTGCTATAAATGTTCTGGGGAACTAATGTGCCATCAACGTGTTCACACTGACGAGAAACCGTTTAGGTGCTCTGACTGTGGGACCGGGTTCAGACGGTCAGCTGATCTCGCTGTACATCAGCAAATTCATACTGGGGAGAGGCCATTCGCCTGCTCTCAGTGTGGGAAGGGATTCATTCGGTCATCGGCCCTGCTGAGACACCAGCGAAGTCACACTCGGGAGAGATCGTTCACCTGCTCCGAGTGTGGGAAGAGATTCAGTCACTCATCCAACCTGCTGAGTCACCAGCGAGTTCACACTGGGGAGAGTCCATTCACCTGCTCCAATTGTGGGAAGGGTTTCGCCACTTCATCCCACCTGCTGAGTCACCAGCGAGTTCATACTGGGGAGAGACCATTCACCTGCTCCAAGTGTGGGAAGAGATTCAGTCACTCATCCAACCTGCTGAGTCACCAGCGAGTTCACACTGGGGAGAGTCCATTCACCTGCTCCAATTGTGGGAAGGGTTTTGCCACTTCATCCCACCTGCTGAGACACCAGCGAGTTCACACTGGGGAGAGACCATTCACCTGCTCCAAGTGTGGGAAAGGATTCACTCAGTCATCAAACCTGCTGAGACACCAACGAGGCCACAAGTAACCACAGTAATTGGATTTTGCTGTTACTCACATTCAGGACTGAGCCATATTCATTTGGGTCTTTTTCTGCTGATAACAAACTCCAGCCCATTTACAGGGGCTAATATTCTGGCTAAAAATCAAATAAATTAGATTTGTGTTAAATACGCAGTGTGTTGAAACTTTTTGATATCTCTGACACAAGTTAGTTCCTTTTGAAGTTCTCTCACTCTCCCCTGTCTCTTCCATCCTCACCTCCAACAAGAAGCGCGAGGAGCTTGTGGAGCTTCTTTGTGACTGAGATTGAATAAATCCGATCAGCTGCCTCTGCTGCTTCCATCCCTTCCACGAGCCCACCGGACCAAACTGTCTCCAAATTTCATCCTTTCCCAAGCCCTGAACCCACATCTTTCTCTAGTTTCTCTCCCATCTCCCCTCATGCCCTCTCAGAGCTCATCTTGTCCATGAGACCCAGATCCTGGCCCATCGACCCTATTCCCACTGAGCTACTGATCAGCCAACTATCCTGTGTCTATGGATATTGTCAACATTTCTGTCTCTTCAGGTACTGTCCCTCTGTCCTTCAAATCTGCCATCATTACCCCTCCTCCATAAAACAGACCCTTGACCCTGCCATCCTTACAAATTACCATCTTCAACCTCCATCTCCTCTCCAAACTCTTTGAACATATTGCTACCTCCCAAATCCTTGCCCATCTTTCCCAGAACTCCCATGTTTGAATCCTTCAATCAGGTGTCCGCCCTGTTTCAGTCGTGAAATACAAGAGACAAACAAAATCTTACCCGGAGAGAAGACAGACAATCCGGGAGCTTGGATGCAAGGGCGGCACAGTAGCACAGTGGGTAGCACTGTTGATTCACAGCACCTGGGACCCGGGTTCGATATCCGTCTTGGTCATTGTGCAGAGTCTGCAAGTTCTCCCCGTGTCTGCGTGGGTTTCGTTCGGGTGACCCGCTTTCCTCCCACAGTCCAAAGATGTGCAGGTTAGGTGGATTGACTGTGCTAAATTGCCCTTCGTGTCCAAAAAGGTTAGGTGGGGTTGCGGGGATAGGGTGGAGGCATGGGCTTAAGTAGACTGCTCTTTCCCAGGGCTGGTACAGACTCAATTCTCGGATTCTATAAGGTGGGATTGTCCTTTCTGAGCTCCAGCCAGGTGATGTTAAACACTCAGGCGGGAAAGACAAAAATCTACAACGTGTTTAAAACAGCTGATTTGTTTCACCAATATCATTCTAGGATGTTAAACTCCAGTCCCTTCGAGGTTATTTTCATCAGAAACAATCTCCAACTATCAGAGTAAAAACCTCAAAGCTCTGGTACAGATAGAGGCCATTTGGCCCATTGTGTGTGTGCTGGCTGAAGTGGAGCTATTCATCTTAATCCCATTTTGCAGATCTCAGTCGATTGTCCTGTATGTCCCAGTCCTTCAATTGGATATCCAAGACATTAATTTTAAAGTGATCAGGATTTCTGTTTCTGTGACGCTATCAGACAGCGAGTTCTAGACTCCCACCACTGAAATGATTTCCCCCTTCCACTCGCAATCCTCTGTTAATTACTTTAAATCTAAACCCCTTGGTTATTGATCTGTTAATGAAATAGATCCTTCTTATCCATTCTATCCGGGCCCTCAGAATGTTAAACACCTCAGTTAATCTCTCCTCAGCATTCTCTGTTCCACAGAAAACAACCTCGGCCTCTCCAATCTTTCCTCATTGTTAAAATTCTCCACTTGTGTCAACATCCTGGTCAACCTCCTCTGCATTCTCTCTGGGATGAACACATCCTTCCTGTAATGTGGTGACCAGAGCTGTACTCAGTAATGTAGCTGTGGTTTAACTAGTGTTTTGGACAGCTCCAGTATAACCTCCCTGATCTTATAATAAACACAGAAAATGCTGGAAATACTCAGCAGCTCTGGCAGCATCTGTGGAGAGAGGGGTTTCAGGTCTTTCCTCCAATAGAAATTGCCGGGAATATTCCCTGCTCTAGTATTCTGTCCCCGTGAATAACAAAGTATCCTCTCTGCCTTCACAATCACCGTATCTATCTCTCCTGTCACCTTCAGGGATCTGTGGACATGCACTCTAACGCCCCTTTTTCCCTCTCACCTCACTATCATACCATTCATATTCTTTCCCTTTGCCGTGTTTGTCCACCACAAATGTATTTCTTATCCCGCGCTTCTCTGGATTGACCTGTTTGCTACTTTTCTGGCCCGCTGATCAGTCTATTGATGTCTTCCTGCAGTCATTACAGCCTTGGTTCAAACATGCACAAAAGCGCTGAATGCCAGAGGTGAGGTGAGAGTGTCTGCCCTTGACATCAAGGCAGCACTTGACCGAGTATGGCATCCAGGAGCCCCAGCTAATCTGGAGTCAATGGGAATCGGTGAAAACTCTCCGCTGGTTGGAGTCGTACCTGGCACAAAGAAAGATGGTTGTGGTGGTTGGAGGCCAACCATTTCAGCTCAGGGACATCACTGCAGGAGTTCCTCAGGGTAGTGTCTTCGGCCCAACCATCTTCAGCTGCTTCATCAATGACCTGCCTTCATCATAAGGTCAGAAGTGGGGATGTTTGCGGATGACTGCACAGTGTTCAGAATCATTCGCCAACCCTGAATGAAGCCGTCCATGTCCAAATGCAGCAAGACCTGGACGATATCCAGGCTTGGGCTGAGAAGTGGCAAGTTACATTCGTGCCACACAAGTGTCAGGCAATCACCATATCTTCCAAGAGAGGATCTAACAATCGTCCCTTGACATTGAATGATATTACCATTGCTGAATTCCTCACAATCAACATCCTGGGGGGTGCCATTGATCAAAAAATTAACTGGATGAGCCATATTAATACTGTGGTTACCAGGAAAGGTCAAAGACTAGGAATCCTACGAAGGGTAACTCATCTCCTGAACCCCCTCCCCCCCCCTCTCAAAGCCTGTCCACCATCTGCAATGCACAAGTCAGGAGTATAATGGAATACTCTCCAGTTGCCTGGATGAGTGCAGCTCCAACAACACTCAAGAAGCTCAACAGCATCCAGGACAAAGCAGCCCGCTTGATTGCTCCCCCTTCCACAAACATTCAGACCATCTATCACCGATGAACAGCCGTGTGTGCCGTCTACAAGATGCACTGCAGTAACTCAACAATGTTCCTTATTCAGTACCTTCCAAACCCATGACCACCGCCATCTCGAAGGCCAAGAGCAGTAGATCACTGGGAACCCCACCAGCTGGAGGCTCCCCTCCAAGTCACTCACCACCCCGACTGGGAAATATATCACCGTTCCTTCGCTGTCACTGGGATAAAATCCTGGAACTCTCTTCCTAACAGCACAGTGGGTGTACCTACACCTGAAGGACTGCAGTGGTTCAAGAAGGAAACTCCCCACCATGTTCTGAAGGGCATCTAGGGATGGGCAATAAATGCTGGCCTAACCAGTGAAGCCCACATCCCATAAATGAATAATAAAAGTCTGCAGCTTTCTTTCTCACTGCCAAAAAGAAGACCGCAAATAAGTTAATCCTGTCCCCATGTTAAAGTCTAAAGCATTGATATAGAACATAAGAAGCATGGAATCATGTCCTGGGAAATCTAGAATCCCACTGGAAATACTCCACCAATCACCAACATACCTCTCCACCACTGCCCTTTGCTTCCTGCTGCTCCAGCTGATGTCACTTCCTGCACTTGTGATTGTTCTGGACATGAGAAGTATCCTGGTTTTCCCACGTGGAGCAGGACTGGAATCCCCGGCCAGGTCTTTAATTATTTGATTATTTGACTTAAGCAAAATAAATTTAAGATTAAAATAAATAAAGATTCATCAGCTTCTCACCAATCAGTTTCTTCCATTGAGCTGAAGTCACCTTTTATCCGGAATTAACTGAAATGTTTTGATAATTGTTTTTTAAAAATAAATTTAAAGTATCCAATTCTTTTTTTTTTAAATTAAGGGACAATTTAGCATGACCAATTCACCGACGCTGCTCATCTTTGGGTTGTAGGGTAAGACACACGCAGACACAGGGAGAATGTGCAAACTCCACTCGGACAGTGATCCGGGGCCGGGAACGAAACCAGGTCCTCAGCGCCTTCAGGCAGCAGTGCTAACCAGTGTGCCATCATGCCACCCGTTTTTGTTAATTGTTAATATCTAAACCTCTCAAATGATTAATTGACTAAAAATTCAGACGTCTTTACTCTTACAATGCCAACTTCATCTTTATTCCCTGGATTTGATTAACGGACCGCAAACTGTAATTCTCTGAACGATGATCAGATTATTTCAGTTTTGTGATAATTAATGAATCGTCTCACTTTATAATTGATGAATGCAGTGACCAGGATGTGCTCTCCTCAGGACTGGGATGCCCAGTCATTGCCACAGGACTGGGATGCCCTGTCATTGCCACAGGACTGGGAGGCCGTGTCATTACCACATGACTGGGATGCCCTGTCATTGCCACAGGACTGGGATTCCCTGTCATTGCCACAGGATTGGGATGGCCTGTCATTGCCACAGGACTGGGATGCCCTGTCATTGCCACAGGACTGGGAGGCCGTGTCATTACCACATGACTGGGATGCCCTGTCATTGCCACAGGACTGGGATGGCCTGTCATTGCCACAGGATTGGGATGGCCTGTCATTGCCACAGGACTGGGATGCCCTGTCATTGCCACAGGTCTGGGATGGCCTGTCATTGCCACAGGACTGGGATGCCCTGTCATTGCCACAGGACTGGGATGGCCTGTCATTGCCACAGGACTGGGATGCCCTGTCATTGCCACAGGACTGGGATTCCCTGTCATTGCGACAGGACTGGGATGCCCTGTCATTGCCACAGGACTGGGATGCCCTGTCATTGCCACAGGACTGGGATGCCCTGTCATTGCCACAGGACTGGGATGCCCTGTCATTGCCACAGGACTGGGATGGCCTGTCATTGCCACAGGACTGGGATGCCCTGTCATTGCCACAGGACTGGGATTCCCTGTCATTGCGACAGGACTGGGATGGCCTGTCATTGCCACAGGACTGGGATGGCCTGTCATTGCCACAGGACTGGGATTCCCTGTCATTGCCACAGGACTGGGATGCCCTGTCATTGCCACAGGACTGGGATGGCCTGTCATTGCCACAGGACTGGGATGGCCTGTCATTGCCACAGGACTGGGATTCCCTGTCATTGCCACAGGACTGGGATGGCCTGTCACTGCCACAGGACTGGGAGGCCCTGTCATTGCCAAGGGACTGCGATGGCCTGTCATTGCCACAGGACTGGGATGCCCTGTCATTGCCACAGGATTGGGATACCCTGTCATTGCCACAGGACTGGGATGGCCTGTCATTGCCACAGGACTGGGATGGCCTGTCATTGCCACAGGACTGGGATGCCCTGTCATTGCCACAGGACTGGGATGGCCTGTCATTGCCACAGGACTGGGATGGCCTGTCATTGCCACAGGACTGGGATGGCCTGTCATTGCCACAGGACTGGGATGGCCTGTCATTGCCACAGGACTGGGATGGCCTGTCATTGCCACAGGACTGGGATGGCCTGTCATTGCCACAGGACTGGGATGGCCTGTAATTGCCAAGGGACTGGGATGGCCTGTCATTGCCACAGGACTGGGATGGCCTGTCATTGCCACAGGACTGGGATGCCCTGTCATTGCCACAGGACTGGGATGGCCTGTCATTGCCAAGGGACTGGGATGGCCTGTCATTGCCACAGGATTGGGATGCCCTGTCATTGCCACAGGACTGGGATGCCCTGTCATTGCCACAGGACTGGGATGGCCTGTCATTGCCACAGGACTGGGATGGCCTGTCATTGCCACAGGACTGGGATGGCCCTGTCATTGCCACAGGACTGGGATGGCCTGTCATTGCCACAGGACTGGGATGGCCTGTCATTGCCACAGGACTGGGATGCCCTGTCATTGCCACAGGACTGGGATGGCCTGTCATTGCCACAGGACTGGGATGGCCTGTCATTGCCACAGGGACTGGGATGGCCTGTCATTGCCACAGGACTGGGATGGCCCTGTCATTGCCACAGGACTGGGATGGCCTGTCATTGCCACAGGACTGGGATGGCCTGTCATTGCCACAGGACTGGGATGGCCTGTCATTGCCACAGGACTGGGATGGCCTGTCATTGCCACGGGACTGGGATGGCCTGTCATTGCCACAGGACTGGGATGGCCTGTCATTGCCACAGGACTGGGATGGCCTGTCATTGCCACAGGACTGAGATGGCCTGTCATTGCCACAGGACTGGGATGGCCTGTCATTGCCACAGGACTGGGATGGCCTGTCATTGCCACAGGATTGGGATGCCCTGTCATTGCCACAGGACTGGGATGGCCTGTCACTGCCACAGGACTGGGATGGTCTGTCATTGCCACAGGACTGGGATGCCCTGTCATTGCCACAGGACTGGGATTCCCTGTCATTGCGACAGGACTGGGATGCCCTGTCATTGCCAAGGGACTGGGATGCCCTGTCATTGCCACAGGACTGGGATGGCCTGTCATTGCCACAGGACTGGGATGCCCTGTCATTGCCACAGGACTGGGATGGCCTGTCATTGCCACAGGATTGGGATGCCCTGTCATTGCCACAGGACTGGGATGGTCTGTCATTGCCAAGGGACTGGGATGGTCTGTCATTGCCACAGGACTGGGATGGCCTGTCACTGCCACAGGACTGGGATGGTCTGTCACTGCCACAGGACTGGGATGGTCTGTCATTGCCACAGGACTGGGATGGTCTGTCATTGCCAAGGGACTGGGATGGTCTGTCATTGCCACAGGACTGGGATGGCCTGTCATTGCCACGGGACTGGGATGCCCTGTCATTGCCAAGGGACTGGGATGGCCTGTCATTGCCACAGGACTGGGATGGCCTGTCATTGCCACAGGACTGGGATGGGCTGTCATTGCCACAGGACTGGGATGGCCTGTCACTGCCACAGGACTGGGATGGTCTGTCATTGCCAAGGGACTGGGATGGCCTGTCATTGCCACAGGGCTGGGATGGCCTGTCATTGCCACAGGACTGGGATGGCCTGTCATTGCCACAGGACTGGGATGGTCTGTCATTGCCACAGGACTGGGATGGCCTGTCATTGCCACGGGACTGGGATGGTCTGTCATTGCCACGGGACTGGGATGGTCTGTCATTGCCACAGGACTGAGATGCCCTGTCATTGCCAATGGATTGGGATGGCCTGCCATTGCCACAGGACTGGGATGCCCTGTCATTGCCACAGGACTGGGATGGTCTGTCATTGCCAAGGGACTGGGATGGCCTGTCATTGCCACAGGACGGGGATGGCCTGTCATTGCCAAGGGACTGGGATGGCCTGTCATTGCCACAGGACGGGGATGGCCTGTCATTGCCAAGGGACTGGGATGGCCTGTCATTGCCACAGGACTGGCATGCCCTGTCATTGCCACAGGACTGGGATGGCCTGTCATTGCCACAGGACTGGGATGGCCTGTCATTGCCACAGGACTGGGATGGCCTGTCATTGCCAAGGGACTGGGATGGCCTGTCATTGCCACAGGACTGGCATGCCCTGTCATTGCCACAGGACTGGGAGGCCCTGTCATTGCCACAGGACTGGGATGGCCTGTCATTGCCACAGGACTGGGATGCCCTGTCATTGCCAAGGGACTGGGATGCCCTGTCATTGCCACAGGACTGGGATGGCCTGTCATTGCCACAGGACTGGGATGGCCTGTCATTGCCACAGGACTGGGATGGCCTGTCATTGCCACAGGACTGGGATGGCCTGTCATTGCGACAGGACTGGGATGGCCTGTCATTGCCACAGGACTGGGATGGCCTGTCACTGCCACAGGACTGGGATGGTCTGTCATTCCCAAGGGACTGGGATGGTCTGTCATTGCCACAGGACTGGGATGGCCTGTCATTGCCACAGGACTGGAATGGCCTGTCACTGCCACAGGACTGGGATGGTCTGTCATTCCCAAGGGACTGGGATGGTCTGTCATTGCCACAGGACTGGGATGGCCTGTCATTGCCAAGGGACTGGGATGGTCTGTCATTGCCACAGGACTGGGATGGCCTGTCACTGCCACAGGACTGGGATGGTCTGTCATTGCCACAGGACTGGGATGGCCTGTCACTGCCACAGGACTGGGATGGCCTGTCATTGCCACAGGACTGGGATGGCCTGTCATTGCCACGGGACTGGGATGGTCTGTCATTGCCACAGGACTGGGATGGTCTGTCATTGCCACAGGACTGAGATGCCCTGTCATTGCCAAGGGAGTGGGATGGCCTGCCATTGCCACAGGACTGGGATGCCCTGTCATTGCCACAGGACTGAGGTGGCCTGTCATTGCCACAGGACTGGGATGGCCTGTCATTGCCAAGGGACTGGGATGGCCTGTCATTGCCACAGGACTGGGATGGCCTGTCATTGCCAAGGGACTGGGATGGCCTGTCATTGCCACAGGACTGGCATGCACTGTCATTGCCACAGGACTGGGATGGCCTGTCATTGCCACAGGACTGGGATGGCCTGTCATTGCCACAGGACTGGGATGGCCTGTCATTGCCTTTATTTATTCCATTATTAACTGACTGAAGCAACAATAAATTGGAGGTTAAAATAAATAAAGATTCATCAGCCACTCACCAATCAGCTCGTTCCATTTCCCTGAAGTCACATTTATTTATAATCTAATAATCTAGGAATTAACTAAAATGATTTTCTCCATTCTTATTACCTAAACAGATTGGATTTTAACTTACTGAAGAATTCAGACTTTTTCACTGCTACAATCACTTGTCATTCAGCTTCAACTTTATCCTCTTGATTTGATCAACAGAACACTAACTGCAATTATATAAATAATCACATTGATTCAGGTTTATACTAATTAATGAATCATGACTCAGTACATTAATGCAGTGACCAGAACGCTTCTCACATAATCTCCTCGCTTTTATATTCCAGGCCTCGTCTAAGAAAGGATTCTTGGCTGCCTGATCAATCTATCCAGCTACCTGTGGATAGGGACTCCAATGCCTCTCTGTTGCTCTATGTTCTCAGTATCATTCTATTTATAGTTCATTCCCTTGTCTTGTTTTCACTGAAATTCATTATCTCTCACTGTTTGCAGCACCGCAATTATCACTGTTCACAGCGCCAGGGTCCCAGGTTTGATTCCCAGCTTCGGTCACTGGTCTGTGCGGAGTCTGCATATTCTCTCTGCAGCTGTCTGGGTTTCCTCCAGGTGCTCCAGTTTCCTCCCATAATTCCTGAAAGACATGCTTGTGAGGTGAATTGGACATTCTGAACTCTCCATCTGTGTACCTAAACAGGCACCAGAATGTGGCGACTAGGGGATTTTCACAGTCACTTCATTGCACTGTTGGCGTTAGCCTACTTATGACAATAATAAAGATTATTATTAAATTGAATTCCGGGGCGGCAAGTTGGCGCATTGGGGTATGTGGAACATTCCTTGTTCCAGGCCTACCCGGGTCCCCTCCCATAACCCCTTTACCGGTACATTGATGACTATTTTGGTGCTGATTTATGCTGTCGTCCGGAACTGGAAAAATTCATCAACTTTGCTTCCAGTTTCCACCGCTTCATCACTTTCAACTGGTCCATCTTAGACTCCTCCCCTCCCTTCCCTTCCTTGACCTTGCTAGCTCCATTTCTGGCAATAGACTATCTACTAATATCTATTACAATCCCACTGACTCCCACAGCTATCTTCGTACCCTACACCCTGTAAGGACTCCCTCCCTTTCTCTCAGCTCCTCCGCCTCTGTCGCATTTGTTCCGATGATGCCACTTACCAAAGTGGTGCTTCAAATGTGTTCCTTCTTCCTCAACCATGATTCATCACCTACAGCTGTAGTCAGGGCCCTCAACAGTGCACGGTCCATCTCCCACACCACTACCCTCACCCCGTCCCCTCCCTCCAAGAACAAGGATAGAATCCCCCTCATTCTCACATTTCACCCCACCAGCCTCCGTATGCAAAGCATAATCCTCTGCCATTTTCGCCAAATTCAACATGATGTCACCACCAAACACATATTCCCTTCACTCCCTCTGTCAGCATTCCACAAAGACCATTCCCTCCAAGATAATCTAGTCCACTCCTCCACAATACCCAACACCTCTCCCATCACCTATGGCACCTTCCCATGCAATCGCAGAAGATGCAACACCTGCCCTTTTACCTCTTCCATGCTTAACATCCCAGGCCCAAAACATTAATTCCAGGTTTAAGCGGCGTTTCACATGCACCTCTTTCAATTTGGTCTATTGCATTCACTGCTCCCAATGTGGTCTCCTCTATGTCAGAGAGATCAAATGTAGATCTTCGGTCTGTGCGCATTCAGGTCCCTGACCTTTCCGTTGATTGCCATTTTAACACAAGACCGTGTTCCCATGCCCACATGCCTGTCCTTGGCCTGCTGCAATGTTCCAGTGAAGCTCAAAGCAAACTGGCGGAACAGCATCTCATCTTCCGGTTGGGCACGCTACAGCCTTCCGGTCTCAACATTGAATTCAACAACTTCAGATGATTAGCTCGAGCCCACCTTGACCCCTTTATTTTTATTCCATTTCATTTGAACTGTCTTTTACCTTTTATTTCTTTGTCTTTCTTTACATATATTTCCCCCCACTCTGTCCCACTACCTGATCCCCCCTTTCCCGCTGTTACCAGACTCCTAAACGACCCTCTTATGGACTGACCTCAGTAACACTATACCCCTGTATGCTTCATCTGATGCCGGTGTTTATGTAGTTACATTGTGTACCTTATGTTACCGTGTTATGTATTTTCTTTTATTTCCTTTTCTTTTCATGTACTTAATGATCTGTCGAGCTGCTCGCAGAAAAATACTTTTCGCTGTACTTCGGTACACGTGACAATATACCTGACTAACCTTTTGGACACTAAGGGGTAATTTAGCATAACCAATCCACCTAACCTGCACATTTTAGCTCTCTTTTCCCTTGGGTTCTGTGGCTATGACTAATCTTTCATTCGCTCACCCTACAGTATAAGTATCTCCCACTTTCAACGGCTTTTAGCTTTGACAAAGGAGCATCTGGGCTCTTTTTTTCTCCTTACAGATGCTGCCAGACCTGCTGAGATTTTCCAACATTTTCTCTTTTAGTTTCAGATTCCAGCATCCGCAGCAATTTGCTTTTGCAAATCACTTTGGGAAATAGAACATAACACAACACCCATTTGCACGAATTTGTGTTTTATTTCAACTAGGTAACAAAATATATTTTCTACTGCGTATTTGGAGTTTCAACGGTGCTGTTATTACCCAACATACCCAGCGTTTGTGAATCACTGCCCTGATCACTCCCCAGGAGCCCAGTACGCAGGCGCAGTGTTATATATAGAGCATGCGCAGTTTCACTTTGCTCGGACAGGCTCAGTGCACCCCCCAGGGCTGCGGCGGACAGGATGGGATGCCACACAAAAGGCTGCTACATCAGATGCCAGGCATCTGGATAGAAATTGTCCCATTCGGCAGACGCAGCATGGTTTCATAAAGGGCATGTCGTGCCTAACTAATTTAGTGGAATTTTTTGAGGACATTACTAGTGCAGTAGATAATGGGGAGCCGATGGATGTGGTATATCTGGATTTCGAGAAAGCCTTTGGCAAGGTGCAACACAAAAGTTTGCTGCATAAGATAAAGATGCATGGCATTAAGGGTGAAGTAGTAGCATGGATAGAGGATTGGTTAATTAATAGAAAGCAAAGAGTGAGGTTTAATGGGTGCTTCTCTGTATAGCGGTCAGTAGCTAGTGGTGTCCATCAGGGATCCGTGTTGGGCCCACACTTGTTCACAATCTACATAGATGAGATGGAGTTGGGGACCAAGGGAAATGTGTCCAAGTTTGCAGATGACACTAAGATGAGTGGTAAAGCGAAAAGTACAGAGGATACTGGAAGTCTGCAGAGGGATTTGGGTAGGTTAAGTGAATGGGCTAGGGTCTGGCAAATTGTTTCCGTGTTCTGTGTG
Source organism: Scyliorhinus canicula (assembly GCF_902713615.1). NCBI lineage: Eukaryota > Metazoa > Chordata > Chondrichthyes > Carcharhiniformes > Scyliorhinidae > Scyliorhinus > Scyliorhinus canicula. The sequence continues at coordinate 640,971 of NW_024055458.1, forward strand.
TGGACGAAGCTTCAGCCAATCATCAAACTTGTCAAAACACAAGTGCTGTCCCATGGGGGAGAAACCGTGGCAATGTGGAGATTGTGGGAAGGGATTCAATTGTCCGTCTGAGCTGCGTATTCATCAACGCAGTCACACCGGGGAGAGACCATTCACCTGTTCTGTGTGTGAGAAAGGATTCACTAAATCATCTGACCTTCTGAGACACCAGCGAATTCACACTGGGGAGAGACCGTTCACCTGCTCTGTGTGTGGGAAAGGCTTCACAACCTCATATGGCCTCCTGTCCCACCATCGTATCCACAGTGAGGAGAGACCTTTCCAATGTTCTGACTGTGAGAAAAACTATAAAAGGAAAACAGGTCTGTTGAGCCATAAACTCACTCACACCGGGGAGAAACCGTTCACCTGCTCTGCTTGTGGGAAAGGATTTGCCCGTTCATCCGAGCTCCTGACACACCAACTTGTTCATACTGATCAGAGGCCGTTTAAATATCCTGACTGTGAGAAGAGCTTTAAAAGCCGGAAGGATCATCTGACACATGAACACACTCACACCAGGGAGAGATCTTTCATCTGTTCTTTCTGTGGGAAAAGTTTTACTTGGAAGTCCAACCTACTTAAGCACCAGCGGATTCACACTGGGGAGAGGCCATTCATCTGCTCAGTGTGTGGGAAGGCATTCATTCAGTCATCCCACAGGCTGAGACACCAGCTATTTCACAAGTGACTGAAGGGATTGGATTTGGATTCTGCTGTTAATCACATCCGGACCGAACCATCTTCACTCTGACAGCTGGAGTTTGTTGCTGCTGATAATAAGCCTGAAAACTGGGGTGTGTATTGATGTTCTGTATAAATATTGATTAAATCAGCTTTGATTCAGACACTCTGTTTTGAATATTTGGTTTCCTCAATGATAAGAGGAGACTGATTGATCTGTTGACTGGGACATTATTTTGATCTTATCGTACTCTGAATTATTTCTGTTCTCTAGTTCACCTTCTCCCAGATTAAACACTGAGCTTTCATCAATCCTATCAATCTGTTGGAGACATTGGGCGGTTGGTGAGTTTCACCTGATGTTGGTGTCAGTTGCCCTCGGACGATTTCCCAGTTTTCTGAAACTCCAGTGTGGTTCTGTGTTGATGTAATGATCGGAGTTTCAGTTCCAATGCTGATGATGGAGGGCCTGTGCTGACAGAACCACAGAATCATTACAGTTCAGGAGGAGGCCAATCAGCCCATCGAGCCTGCTCTGCTCACTGAAAGAACATTCTACCTAATCCCACTCCCCTGCCTTATCCCTTAACCTTGCACATTCTTTCTTTGCAGATAATAATCCAATTCCCTTTTAAATACATTGATTGAAGCTCCATCTCCATCTTAATATGTTCATTCCAGACTCCATCCACCCTCTGGGTGGAAACATTTGGCATCGCATCACCTCTGCTCCTTTTGCTAATTATTTTGAATCTGTGCTCTCTCGTTCTTGATGTACTCCTGAGGGGAAATAGCTTTTCATTATTTACCCTGTCCAAACCCCTCAGGATCTTGATTACCTCTACAAGTCTCCAATCAGCCTTCTTTTCTCCAAGGAAAACAGACTCAACCTCTCCTCATAGCTCCAGTTATTTCTCCCTGGGATCATTCTTGGGAAGCTTCTCTGGACTCTGTACTCCAATGCCTTCACATCCTTCCTCAAGTTTAATAAAATAATTTCATGGGGATGTGGTGTCGCTGGCATTTACTGCCCATCATTAATTGCCCTTGAAACAGGCGCGCGCGGACATGGCGGCGGCAGCGAGGGTTTTGTGGGGCCAGGCTTCAGGCCTGTTGCAGGGAGCTGGACGGCAGCTGTTGTCGTGGATCCCAGGAGGGAATGGGGGACCAACTCGAAATTACTACGTGGACTGGCGGATGCTTCGGGATGTGAAAAGGAGGAAATGGCCTTTGAGTTTGCCGATGAGAGGCGGCGACTTAACGCTCTCCGGAAAAATACCATCTTGCCGAAGGAGCTGCAGGAAGTAGCTGACCAAGAGATTGCAAGCCTGCCGAGAGACAGCTGCCCTGTTCGGATTTGTAATCGCTGTGTCCTGACCTCTCGGCCGCGGGGTGTCAAACGTAGGTGGCGTCTCAGCCGGATTGTGTTCCGCCACCTTGCTGACCACAACCAGATGTCTGGGATCCAGCGTGCCTTGTGGTAGCACCACACCTGTTTGTGGGAAAGTGGATTTTAGCTTGAGTGACCCACTCCCACTGTGGGACTAGTGTGAAGGACATTTGCAACAAGTACTGGATCACATAGAACATAGAACAGTACAGCACAGAACAGGCCCTTCGGCCCTCAATGTTGTGCCGAGCCATGATCACCCTACTCAAACCCACGTATCCACCCTATACCCGTAACCCAACAACCCCCCCCCCCCCTTAACCTTACTTTTATTAGGACACTACGGGCAATTTAGCATGGCCAATCCACCTAACCCGCACATCTTTGGACTGTGGGAGGAAACCGGAGCACCCGGAGGAAACCCACGCACACAGGGGGAGGACGTGCAGACTCCACACAGACAGTGACCCAGCCGGGAATCGAACCTGGGACCCTGGAGCTGTGAAGCATTTATGCTAACCACCATGCTACCCTAAAGCATGGTGCTACCCACATCTGAAATAAAATGAGAAAATGCTAAATAGCGGGTAGCAGGATATTCCCTGTATTTCCTGGATTTAATTCAGTTACAAGTGTCCATCTACAGCACGGGCAACGAAGCACCTTCTGTAATGAAGCACCAGGAGTCTATTGCCACAGGAGGCTGCCCACAGAGCAACCTTTCTCGATATGAATGTTTTCTTTCGGGGGGGCAGGGGGTTGGGAATACATTACTACAGCACCTACACATCAGAAGTAGTTCATTGACTGAAGAGTGGTTTGAGATACACTAAGGTTGTGAAAAAGACTATTTAAATGCTGCAATGAGGGAGATGCTTGCCCCAGTTTATTCTGCCTAACCTCCCTTCACTTTGAGAAACTGACTCTCACAAAGGTGCAGTTCCATGGGCATGGACAGTACCAGCTTACCTTCCTGGCTACTCTCTATGAGTCTGGGCAGTGAGCACTGGCAAAGGGAGCTAGCAGCAGGCACAGTAAGATGGGCTGTGTGAAACCAACAGCATTGGGAAGCTGTTTCTCTGAGGGGCATTGCAGTTGTGCCTCTACCCGAGTTAGTTCTGATGCTTCATTCCAGCTTGCCCGTGCTGTAGATGGACACTTGTAACTGAATTAAATACAGGGAATATCCTGCTACCCGCTATTTAGCATTTTCTCATTTTATTTCAGATATCCGCAACAGTATGTTTGGTGTGAGCTTCTTTTATTTTTAATTTCCCCATTTTCAAAGAAGTTTTGCTCTGTAACGAAGCACCAGGAGTCTATTGCCACAATGAGATGTGTTTTATGGTGACACAGTGGTTAGCACTGCTGCCCCACAGCGGCAGGGACTCGGGATCAATTCCGGCCTTGTGTGGCTGAATGTCTGTGGAGTTTGCACGTTCTCCCCGTGTCTGCGTGGGTTTCCTGTGGGTGCTCCGGGGTTCCTCCCTCAGCCCAAATATGTGCACGTTAGGTGCAATGGCCATGCTAAATTGCCCCTTGGTGTCCAAAGATGTGCATGTTAGGTGGGATTATGGGATTACAGACGCCCTGGGTAGGGTGCTCTTTCAGCAGCTCGGTGCAGACTTAATGCCAAATGGCCTCCTTCTGCACTGTAGGAATCTATGATTCTATGTGTGTCAATACATGAATGTGGCTGTAATGAGGTTTCAAGGAGCTGTGTTCAAATGATCAAAGGGCAATGTGCAGTCTGCTGTACAGCATTAAAATCTGCATAACTCCGAATTAAAAGGCAAGCTATTTGGTACAGTTTTTGGGGGAGTGTGGGAAGGCGAGATGAACAGTATTGTTAACCATAATATCATGTGCGTTTGATGCAATATGTTTGAATGTACTCTAAATCATGTTTGGTAGGTAATATTTTGTTTGTACAAGAACACTTCCAACCTTCTTAAAATAAAATTAACGTGGTGTGCCCGTTTAATGATCTACCTTGAATATCCTGGGGTTGGTTGGGGTGCATTGTACTCAACCATCTCCCTTGGCTGCATGGTGAAGTGTGTAACAGGGCGAGTTGCTACATTTAAATTGCAAATATTTGCTCTTTGCCTTTGTCCAAAGATCAATTTTGTGTAATGCTCTGAAGAATGGTAATGATGTGACTTTGAAACCACTTGTCTCAATTGCACTCAATAAAGCTCATTTGAAGGACAAAAAAAACATTAATTGCCCTTGAACTGAGCGGTTTGCTCAACCATTTCAGAGGGCATTTTAAGAGTCGACCACTTTGCTGTGGGTCTGGTGTCACATGTCGGCCACACCAGGTAAGGGCAGGAGATTTCCTTCCCTAAAGGACATGAGAGATCCAGATGGGGTTTTATGACAAACAACGATGGTTTCATGTTCATCATTAGACTTTTAATTCCAGATTTTTAAAAATTGAATTCACATTCCACCATTTCATATACTAACTAAGAAGTTAATTTCTGGACTAAAGAATTGTGAGTTCTTCAAAGATGCAACAAGCAAAGTGGATAAAGGGGACCCTGTAGGTGTAATGTATTTGGACTTCTGGAAGGTGATTGATAAATTGCCACACAGGTTAATTGACAAGGTGAATTCACATGGGATTAGGGGTAATTTATTAGTTTAGATAGAAGACTGGCTGACAGACAGGAAACAGAGAGTCAGGATAAATGGTTCTTTTTTGGATGGCAAGATGTAACTAATGGGCTGCCACAGGGTTCAGTCCTTGGGCCCCAGCTATTTATAATCTATATTAACAACTTGGATACAGGGATAGAAGGTTCCATAGCCAAATTAGTAGATGACACAAAAATAGTTGGGACAGGAAGCTGCAATGAGAAAATAAGAACCTTACAAATGGATATAGTAGGTTCGGAGAGTGGTCCAAAATGTGGCTGATGGAGCTTATTGTGGATAAATGTGAGGTCATGCATTTTGGTCAAAAAAAATGGAAAGGCAGCTTATCTAAATGGGGAGAGACATTTGGGTGCTCTTATTAGGGGCTGGTTTAGCTCACTGGGCTAAATCACTGACTTTTAAAGCAGGCCAGCAGCATGGTTCGATTCCCGTACCAGCCTCCCAGGACAGGAGCCGGAATGTGGCGACTAGGGGCTTTTCACAGTAACTTCATTGAAGCCTACCTGTGATAATAAGCGATTTTCATTTCATTTCATATAGAGGGATCTGGGTGTCCTTGTGCATGATTCACATAAAATGAGCATGCAGGTGCTGCAGATAATCAGGAAAGCAAATGGAATGTTAGCAAAAGGAACTGAGGAAGGAAATATTGTTTCAACTATACAAGGCATTGGTAAGTCCGCACCTGGAGTATTGTGCACAGTTTTGGTCCCCTTATTTGAGGAAAGATGTAGTGGCATTGGAGGCAGTTCAGAGGAGGTTCACGAGATTTATTCCAGAGAGAGGGGAGATTGAATAGTTTAGGCCTATACTCTCTCTTAGAAGAATGAAGGGAGATCTCATTGAGGTAAACAAGATGCTAAAAGGTATGGATAATGGGTGGCACGGTAGCACAGTGGTTAGCACTGTTTCTTCACAGTGCCAGGGTCCCGGGTTTGATTCCTGGTTTGGGTCTCTGTCTGTGTGGAGTCTGCACATTCTCCTTGTGTCTGTGTGGGTTTCCTCCAGGCGCTCGGGTTTCCTCCAGGCGCTCCGGTTTCCTCCCACAAACCCTAAAAGACATGCTGTTAGGTAATTGGACATTCTGAATTCTCCGTCTGTGTTCCTGATCAGGCACCGGAATATGGCAACTAGGGGATTTCCACAGTAACTTCATTGTAGTGTTAATGTAAGCCTACTTCTGACAATAATAAAGATTATAAAGTAGACGTGGAGCTGATGCTTCCTGTTGTGGGGCATTTTAAACAAGAGGTCACAATCTTTAGAATAAGAGGTAGCAAATTTAAAACAGATTTGAAGAGAAACTACTCCCAAAGGGTTGTCAATCTGTGGAATTCGCTACCCCAGAGTATGGTGGATTTAGTGACAGTGAGTAAATTCAAGGAGGAATTAGACAGATTTTTAATTGGTAATGGGTTGAAGGCTTATGGAGAACGGTGGAGTTGAGCCCAGGATAGGATCAGCCATGATTATATCGAAGGTGTTTCGGTGAGGGAGGCTGCATTGCCTACTCCTGCTCCTCGTTCGTGCGTTCTCGTGAGGAGATGCTCTGGCTGATTTTGCAGTCCAGCTCTTGATCTTTAGCATTGCAGGTAGCAGGTGAGGAATATATCAGCTATGATAGAATGGCACAGCATATTCGATGGGCAAAGTTGCCTAAATCTCCTCCTGTATCTTATGAATTTATGACTGTACACAGCACAATACTGTTCACTGTACCTCAGTACATGTGACCAGAAAACAAATACAATACAAACAAATCTTGTTTACCCATCCTGTGTGCTCACTTTCCTTTTAAGAAGTTGAAATTTCCCATTCTTCTATCCCTATAATCGTAATCCTCCTGATCTGCAATCTCCTCCCCACACACCCCTGCAAGATCTCTGCACTGCAAGATCTCTGCACTAAGGTCAGCACGGTGGCACAGTGGGTTAGCCCTGCTACCTCACAGCACCGAGGTCCCAGGTTCGATCCCGGCTCTGGGTCACTGTCCGTGTGGAATTTGCACATTCTCCCCATGTTTGTGTGGGTTTCGCCCCCACAACCCAAAGATATGCAGGCTAGGTGGATTGGCCACTCTAATTTGCGCCTTAATTGGAAAAAATTAATTGGGTACTCTAAATTTATTTTAAAAATAAGATCCCTGCACTCATTTAATTCCAACCATGACAGCATTCCTGATTTTATTTGGTCCACCATTACTGACCTTTTATCATTTGACACAAGCTCTGGAATTTCCTCCTTAAAACTCTGCGACTCTCTCACTCACTTTCCTCTATTTTTTTTTTTTTATAAATTTAGATTACCCAATTATTTTTTCCAATTAAGGGGCAATTTAGCGTGGCCAATCCACCTACTCTGCACATTTTTGGGTTGTGGGGGTGAAACCCACGCAAACACGGGGAGAATGTGCAAACTCCACACGGACAGTGACCCAGAGCCGGGATCGAACCTGGGACCTCAGCGCCGTGAGGCGGTTGTGCTAACCACTAGGCCACCGTGCTGCCCCCCACTTTCCTCTATTAAGATTATCCTTAAAATCTAATATCTCCTCTTGTGGCCCAGTTTCAATTGTTATTTTGTAACATTTCTCTGAAATGTCTGAAAAAGCTTTATTCTGTCAAAATAAATCTGAATTATTGTCAGAGTTCTGGAGATGTATCATTGTTCTGTCTCATAAAGAGGAATTTGTAACTCAGAGTGAAATGTCATGATGAAGCATTTCAAAAACCATATTCATTTGGGTCTCTTTGTACCGATAACAAACTCCAGCCAATTTACCAAAAGTCAAATAAATTAGATTTGTGTTAAATGCGCAGTGTGTTGAAACTTTTTAATATCTCTGACACAAGTTAGTTCCTTTTTGAAGTACTCTCGCTCTCCCCTGTCTCTTCCATCCTCACCTCCAACAAGAAGCGCGAGGAGCTTGTGGAGCTTCTTTGTGACTGAGATTGAGTCAATCCGATCAGCTGCCTCTGCTGCTTCCCTCCCTTCCACGAGCCCACCGGATCAAACTGTCTCAATCTCCTTTCCCGAGTCATGAACCCACATCTTTCTTTAGTTTCTCTCCCATCTCCCCTCATGCTCTCTAAGAGCTCATCTTGTCCATGAGACCCAGCTCCTGCTCCACGACCCTATTCCCACTAAGTTACTGATCAGCCAGCTATCCTGTGTCCATGGATATTGTCAACATTTCTGTCTCTTCAGGTACCGTAACTCGGTCCTTCAAATCTACCATCATCACCCCCTTACAAATTACTGCCCCATCTTCAACCTCCTTCTCGTCTGCAAACTCTTTGAACATGTTGTCACCTCTCAAATCCTTGCCCATCTTTCCCAGAACTCCCATGTTTGAATCCCTTGAATCAGGTCTCTGCCCTGTCACAGTAGTGAAATACAAGAGACAAACAGAATCTCAAATCTCACCCGGAGAGAAAGACAGACAATCCGGGAGCTTGGATCCAACACGGATATGTTCATACGTCCCAGAAGACAAGGGTAGCAGCACAGTCATTATTTTATTTTTTTAAATTTAGAGTACCCAATTATATTTTTTTCAAATTCAGGGGCAATTTAGCGTATTTTTTATTTTTTTTTAAAGGGCAGCACGGTAGCATTGTGGATAGCACAATCGCTTCACAGCTCCAGGGTCTCAGGTTCGATTCCGGCTTGGGTCACTGTCTGTGCGGAGTCTGCACATCCTTCCCGTGTGTGCGTGGGTTTCCTCCGGGTGCTCCGGTTTCCTCCCACGTCCAAAGATGTGCAGGTTAGGTGGATTGGCCATGCTAAATTGCCCTTGGTGTCCAGGATTGCCCTTAGTGTTGGATGGGGTTACTGGGTTATAGGGATAGGGTGGAGGTGTTAACCTTGGGAAGGGTGCTCTTTCCAGGAGCCGGTGCAGACTCGATGGGCCGAATGGCCTCCTTCTGCGCTGTAAATTCTCTGTAAAAAAATGTTGCGACTGAGCCTAAACTCCGCTGCTGCTGCCCCCAATAAATATGGTAGATGCGCGTGCGCACTGCTGCTAGTGCCAAAATAAAGTTGATGTGTGCGCATGTGCACACCGCCGCTCACGCGCGGCAGAGATGGCGGTCCCATCGTCTCGTCTGTGAGAAAGCTTCAGGGCCCCCGGTACCGGTAGGTTATTTTTAAGGGTTTCCGGTTTATATAACATATTTACGAAGCGTGTCCAACAACGCGTCTGATTCATCTCTCCCTCGGTCCCGCCATTCCCACCTTTACGGATTGTGAATCCGAGAAAGAACTTTCTCTGCGCCGCCATTGATCGCACTGCGCATGCTTCACTCGGCCCAGTCCTGCATCCTCGTTCGCTCCGATTGGCTGGAGGACCAGCCGATCCTGACCAGTCCTCCGAATCCGCCCCCTGAACCCTATTGGTTAGGAGCTGCCGTTAATCATTTCCCATTGTGAGGTGTCAGGTGAGAGGTCAGTGACGGGGGGCGGGGTTTACAAATCCCGGGTGCGGCCCCAGAGCCGAACAATGAACATTCTCCACTCTCACTGTCCGTCACTTCCGGCTTCTCTCCTCAAACAACCTCATAGAGACCAGGGGGGAGAGACACTGACCCAGTGACAATGTCACTGCATTAGTCACCCAGAGAGACAGGAAAATGTTCTGGGGACATCGGCTCCAATCCATTAAATTAATAAAATCGGGAATCTAAAGTTAGTCTCAGTGATTGTGACTGAGCGTCACTGAGAAAATCTCCAATGTCACTGGATTAGGTTAAAAAAGTAGTTAGTTTAAACTCTCTTGTTGGGAGACTGTTGGAATCCATTATTGAGGAAGTAGTAACTGGACATTTGGAAAGTCAAACTGCAATCCATCAGAGTCAGCGTAGTTTTGTGAAGGTTAGATTGTGTTTGATTCATTTCTTCCAGTTCTTGGAAGATGTAACAAGCCAAGTGGATAATGGGGTCTTGTAGATGTATTTGGACTCCCAGAATACATTTGATAAGGTGTCACACAAAAGGTAATAATAAATGTAAAATCCCACGGGGTTGAGAGATAATATATTAGCTTGGATAGAGGTTTGGCTAACCAGCAGAGAGTGAGGATTAGATTTATTGACACAGGTACAGAGGAAAAATATTTTTACCAGAGGGTGGTGACGGTCTGGAATGTACTGCCTTCAGAGGGTGATCGAGACGGGTTGCCTCACATCCTCTAAAAAAGTGCCTGGATGAAGACTGGCACGTCATAACATCGAAGGCTATGAGCCAAGTGCTGGCAAATGGGATTAGGAAGGTGGGCCAGGTTTATCATGTGTCGGTGCAAATTTGGTGGACCAAAGGGCCTTTTCTACACTGTGAATGAAATTAAATGAAAATCGCTTATTGTCACAAGTAGGCTGCAAATGAAGTTACTGTGAAAAGCCCCACATTCCGTCGCCTGTTCGGGGAGGCTGGTCCGGGAATTGAACCGTGCTGCTGGCCTGCCTCGGTCTGCTTTAAAAGCCAGCGATTTAGCCCAGTGTGCTAAACCAGCCCCTCTGAGTTGCTGATGATACAAAGTCCGGTGGCATCATAGACAGCATAGATGATTGCATTAAATTGCAAGAAGATATTGACTGCCAGACATGGTGAATGGGCAAGATTGTGGCATTATAAACAAGTGTGAGGTTATCTGTTTTGAACCACAAAAGGATAGAACTGAGCACTTTCTAAATGGAAAGAGGTTCAGTACAGTGGGTGTCCAAAGAGACTTGGGGTTCATAGAATCTATGGTATGGAGACAGGCCCTTCGGCCCAAACTGGTCCATGCCAACCAAAAAGCTCATCTAAGTCAATTCCATTGGTCTGTTTTGGCCCATATCCCTCTGAACCTTTCCTATCCATGTATCTGTCCAAATGCCTTTTCAGTGTTGGCAATGTCCCTGCCTCAACTCCTTCCTCCGGCAGTTCATTCCGTATTATCCTCTATGGAAAACCATTGCTCCTCGGGTTCCCATTAATTCTTTCCCGTCTTAACCTAAACCTATGCCCTTTAGTTCTCGATTCCCCAACCCTGAGAAAAAGACTGAGTGCATTCACCCTATCCATGCCTCCCATGATCTTATACACCTCTATAAGATCACCCCTCAGTCCCCTACGCTCCAAAGATAAAGGTCCTGGCCTGTCCAATCTTTCCCTTTCACTCAGTCTCTTGAGTCCCGGCAACATACTTGTAAATCTCTTTTGCGCTCTCTCCAGTTTAATAACATCTTTCCTTTAGCAAGGCGACCAAAACTGAACACAATACTCCAAGTGCGACTTCACCAACGTCCTGTACAACTGTAACATAACTTTCCAACTTGTATACTAAATGCCCTGACTGATGAAGGCCAGCATGCCAAAAGCCTTCTTCATCAGAGAATTTGCAGTGCAGAAGGAGGTTATTCGGCCCATCGAGTCTTCCAGAGCTGGATAGCCCTCAGAAAGAGCACCCCACCCACTTATCTACTCTATCCCAGTAACCCCCACTTAACCTTTTTTTTGGACACTAAGGGCAATTTAGCATGCCCAGTCCACCTATCCCGCACATCTTTAGACTGTGGGAGGAAACCAGAGAACACACGCAGTCACGGGGCGAATGTGCAGACTCCACACAGACAGTGACCCAACTGGGAATCGAACCTGGGACCCTGGAGCTGTGAAGCAACTGTGGTAACCACTATTCTACCGTGCTGCCCTATCTATCTGTGACTCCACCTTTAAAGAACCGTGCACATGAACTCCAAGATCCCTCTGTTCCATGATACACCCTAAGGCCCTACCATTCACTGTGAAAGTCCGACCCTGGATTTGACTTTCTGAAATGCAACTCCTCACACTTATCTGTATTATCATAGAGTATCATAGAATGTACAGTGCAGAAGGAGGCCATTCAGCCCATCGAGTCTGCACCGGCTCTTGGAAAGAGCACCCTACCCAAGGTCAACACCTCCACCCTATCCCCATAACACAGTAACCCCACCCAACACTAAGGGCAATTTTGGACACTAAGGGCAATTTATCATGGCCAATCCACCTAACCTGCACATCTTTGGACTGTGGGAGGAAACCGAAGCACCCGGAGGAAACCCACGCAGACACGGGGAGGATGTACAGACTCCGCACAGACAGTGACCCAAGCCGGAATCGAACCTGGGACCTTGGAGCTGTGAAGCAATTGTGCTATCCACAATGCTACCGTGCTGCCCATGATGGTATTGAACAACATTTGCCATTTCTCAGCCTACTTCCCCAGCTGACAAGATCCTGCTGCAATTTTTGACAACCTTCCTCACTGTCTACAATACCACCTATTTTACTGTCATCTGCAAACTTACTGATCATGCCTGGTACATTCTCATCCAAATCGTTGATATAGATACAAATAGCAATCTCCGTGTTACTAATCTCCTAGTTACTGATCTCCGAGTTACTCCCTACTTAGTTAATTACTCCAGTTTCTCAAATTTAGAACAGATTTCCAACCAGCCAATCAGCTTTACTCTGAGGTACGTTATTTATATTTATTGTGGGGCAGCATGGTGGCACAGTGGATAGCATTGCTGCCTGTGGTGCTGAGGACCCGGGTTCAAATCCTGGCTCTGGGTCACTGTCCATGAGGAGTTTGCACATTTTCCCTGTGTCTGCGTGGGTTTCGCCCCCACAACCCAAAGATGTCCATGCTAAATTGCCCCTTAATTGGAAAAATAATTGGGTGCCAATATTTATTGTTCCGAATTTGCACCAACTCCTCTCCCTGCTGTCTAGACCATGAATCCCCGAGGTACGTTATTTATATTCACTGTTCCGAAGCTCCTCCTGCCTGGGTTCACACCAACCCCTCTCCCTACTGTCTAGGCCGTGAATCCCCGAGGTGCATTATTTATATTTACTGTTCCGAAGCTCCTCCTGCCTGGATTTGCGCAAACTCCGCTCCCTGCTATCTAGGCCGTGAATCCCCGAGGTACATTATTTATATTTACTGTGTTGACCGATTTAATGGCTGGAGGATAGGGGCAGGTCATGTGATCAAACCTCCAGGAATACATTTAATCAAAGTTGGCGAAGAGAGAATGTTGTGAATTTCTATCCTAAACTGACAGTGAGGTTTCTGTAAATTTACAGGATACTGGAAGTGGAGGTTTAACAGACGGGAAACACAAACCAAACGTCACATCGCGATCTGACAGATCACTCGGTTCATCAGAACCTGAATTTCAGCAGCATCTGGGTGTGGAAGGTAAAAGGTTTGTCTGTTCTGTCTGTGAGGGAAGATTTGCCATGCTAAATTGCCCGTAGTGTAAGGTTAATGGGGGGATTGTTGGGTTACGGGTTACGTGGGTTTAAGTGGGGTGATCATTGCTCGGCACAACATCGAGGGCCGAAGGGCCTGTTCTGTGCTGTACTATTCTATTTCAGATCTCAGTGTGACTGGAAAAGCCCCGAGATTCACAAACCCTGGTTAGACCAAACCAGGAGAACTGTGTTCAGTTCTGGGCATCAAACCTGAGGAAGGATAGAATGGCCTCGGAGGGAGTGTAGCACAGATTGACCTGAGTGATATCTGAACCCCCCCCCCAGGGTTAAATTACAAAACTAGATGACACAAAAGAGTCAGAGACATGATGGCACAGAGAATGGCATTCGGCCCATTGAGTCCATGCTAGCTCTCTGGAGCAATCCAGTCAGTGCCATTCTCCTGCTCCATCCCTGTATCCTCGCAGGTTTATTTCCCTCAAATCCAATTTCCTTTTGAAATCAAATGATTCATTGTGTCCATTTCCAAACTCCCTCCTCGGCAGCAAGTTTCAGGTCATTGCCGCTCGCTGTGTAAAAACATATATCTCATATCACCTCATATCTCCTGTACCTTTTACATACAAACTTGGATCAGGCCACTCGGCCCCTCGAGCCTGCTCAGCATTCAATTAGACTGCGGCTGATCTCATTCTAACCTCAACTCCACATTCTTGCCTACCCCGATGACCTTTCACCCCCTTGCCCATCAAGAATGTATCCAGCTCTGCGTTAAAAATATTCAATGACTCTGCTTCCACTGCCTTTTAACGACGTGAGTTCCAAAGTCTTACAACCCTCAAGAGAATAAAAAATCCTCATCTCCATCTGAAATGGGTGACCCCTTATTTTGCAACAGTGACCCCTTGTTCCAGATTCTCCCACAAGAGGAAACATCCTCTCTGCATCCACCCTGTCAAGACCCCTCAGGATCTGATATAGTTCAATCCAGGTTTTACCCAAAACTTTCAATCTGTGTCCTGACAGATTAACTTAATTCCACCCTATCTACGTATCTGCTTGTACGATCAGTGAATGGAAAGAGTTTCTTTGTCTACCCGATGGAAATCTGGCAAAATCTTTTGGACCAGAATCAAATCTCCCCTCAACCTCCTTTGCTGGAACCATACTGGTAAATCTCCTCAGCACCTTCTCAAGAACCTTCACATCCTCCCTGAAGAGTGGTGACCAGAGCTTTATAAAGATGCATAGAATAGAAATAGAATCATAGAATTCCGAAGGTGCAGAATGAGGCCAATCGGCCCATCAAGTCTGCACTGATCCTCTGAAAGGGCACTTGTTTGGGCCCACATTCCTACCCTGTCCCTGTGACCCCCATAGCCCCACATAACCTGCACATCCCAGGACACTAATGGGTAATTTATCAAGGCCAATCCACCTAACGTTCCCTTTAGACTGTTGGAGGAAACCTGAGCACTGGCTGGAAATCCACACAGACACGGGGAGAAAGTGCAAACTCCACACAGTCACCAAGGCCGGAATTGAACCCGAGTCCCTGGCGCCGTGAGGCAGCAGTGCTAATCACCGTGCCACCAGAAGCATAGTTTTGGTATCAATATTACTGTTTATGAATAAAAGCAAATTACTGCGGATGCTGGAATCTGAAGCCAAAGAGAAAATGCTGGAACATCTCAGCAGGTCTGGCAGCATCTGTAGGGAAGGAAAAGAGTTAACAAAGGACCATGAAATGAAAATGAAATGAAAATGGCTTATTGTCACGAGTAGGCTTCAATGAAGTTACTGTGAAAAGCCCCTAGTCGCCACATTCCGGCGCCTGTTCGGGGAGGCTGGTACGGGAATCGAACCGTGCTGCTGGCCTGCTTGGTCTGCTAAAAGCCAGCGATTTAGCTGAGTGAGCTAAACCAGCCCCTCTGGACTCAACATGAGATCTTTTCTCTCCCTACAGATGCTGCCAGACCTGCTGAGATGTTCCAGCATTTTCTCTTTGGTTACTGTTTATGAAGCTCAAGATTGAATTTGCTTTGCCAACTATTCTCTTTAATATGACTTGTAGATATACAAAATCCCTCTTCACCTCTTTCTCACTCCTCCCAAAGAGGCCAGTTGGGTTTTTGTGACAATCCAGCAGTTTTCATGGTCACTTTTTCCCAGTGCCAGCCCCACAAATGACCAGAATCATTCAGCTCAATTTCACAACCTGCCTTTGTGTTTTTGTGGGTTCTCTCTCACTCCCTATTTTCTGTTTTAAATCACTTTCACAGGGTGTTCGAAGGGGAGGCTTCAAAGTCCGGAAACTCAAACCAAGCATCACATTAGGATCTGACAAGAGCCCTCAATTTTTCATATCCTGAATATCAGCGGATATTGAACATGGAAGGAAAAAGCATCGTTCACAGTGGGGAGAAACCGTACACGTCATCGGGCCCCATGAGACAGAAATGCAGTCACACTGAGGAGAAACTGTGGAAATGTGCGGACTGTGGGAAAGGATTCACTTCCCCATCCAAGCTGGAAACTCATCGACGTGTTCACACTGGGGAGAGGCCATTCACCTGCTCCACGTGTGGGAAGGGATTCACTCAGTCAGCCAACCTGCTGAGTCACCAGCGAGTTCACACTGGGGAGAGACCGTTCACCTGCTCCACGTGTGGGAAGGGATTCACTCAGTCAGTCCACCTGCTGAGTCACCAACGAGTTCACACTGGGGAGAGACCGTTCACCTGCTCCACGTGTGGGAAGGGATTCACTGATTCATCCCACCTGCTGAGTCACCAGCGAGTTCACACTGGGGAGAGACCATTCACCTGCACCGAGTGTGGGAAGGGATTCACTCAGTCATCCTACCTGCTGAGTCACCAGCGAGTTCACACTGGGGAGAGACCGTTCACCTGCTCCACGTGTGGGAAGGGATTTGCTCATTCATCCCACCTGCTGAGACACCAGCGAGTTCACACTGATTAGAGACCGTTTCAATGTCCAGACTGTGGGAAGAGCTATAAAAGTTCTGGGGAATTGATGTGTCATCAACGTGTTCACACTGATGAGAGACCGTTCAGGTGCTCTCACTGTGGGACTGGGTTCAGACAATCCTCTTACCTCACCGTACATCAGCGAATTCACACTGGGGAGAGGCCATTCACCTGCTCCGAGTGTGGGAAGGGATTCACTCAGTTATCCCACCTGCTGAGACACCAGCGAGGCCACAAGTAACCACAGTGATTGGATTTTGCTGTGAACTCACATTCAGGACTGAACCATGTTCATTTGGGTCTCTTTCTCCTGATAATAAACTCCAGCCCATTTACAGGGGCTAATATTGTGGCTGAAAGTTAAATAAATTAGAATTATGTTAAATATGCAGTGTTGAAATTTTTTAATATCTCTGACACAAGTTAGTTCCTTTTTTTTTATAAATTTAGATTATCCAATTATTTTTTCCAATTAAGGGGCAATTTAGCTTGGCCAATCCACCTACTCTGCACATTTTTGGGTTGTGGGGACGAAACCCACGCAGACACGGGGAGAATGTGCAAACTCCACACGGACAGTGACCCAGAGCCGGGATCGAACCTGGGACCTCAGCGCCGTGAGGCGGTTGTGCTAACCACTAGGCCACCGTGCTGCCCTAGTTAGTTCCTTTTGAAGTACTCTCGCTCTCCCCTGTCTCTTCCATCCTCACCTCCAACAAGAGTCTGAGGAGCTTGTGAAGCTTCTTTGTGACATGAGATTGAGTCAATCCGATCAGCTGCCTCTGCTGCTTCCCTCCCTTCCACGAGCCCACCGGACCAAACTGTCTCTAAATTTCATCCTTTTGACTTCTGGTGGCGGCCATGGAGTAGGAGGTCGCGCATTTGGGAGCTCCCACTCGTGACGGACCATTTGAACCTATTCTCCCGATTTGTTTCGGAATTCTATTAGAAACATCGGCGGAGAGTGAGACAGTGAGGAGAAATCCCCCACCAGTATGTGGTGCCGTGGACCAGAAATGGTTGTCCAAGAAGAATTAGTTGAGCAGCGAAGCTGACTGTAGAACCTGCAGGAGAGCTTCGCCAAGCAAATGAAGGCAACCTAATTAATTTTCTTTTTTTCTCCCATGTGCACAAAGCGTACTGCCGGATCGACTTCTTTATTCTGAGCATGGTTCTACTGGTGGGGGTGGTTGATACCGAATATTCGGCAATTGCTGTGTCGGACCATGCCCCACATTGGGTGGATTTACGGGTGAATAAGGAGAGAGGGCAGCGCCCGCAATGGAGGTTGGGTGTGGGACTGTTGGCGGATGAGTGGGTGTGCGGGTGGGTGAGGGAATCTATCCAGAACTATTTGGAAATAAATGACACGGGGGATGTCTCGGCAGCAACGGTTTGGGAAGCGCTGAAGGCAGTGGTTAGGGGGGAGTTAATGTCGATACAGACCCATAGGGAAAAGGTGGAGCGAGCAGAGAGGGACAGGGTAGTTGGGGAAATACTCCAGGTGGACAGGACATATTCGGAGGCCCTGGAGGCGGGGTTATTGAAGGAGTGGCAGGGGCTACAAATGGAGTTTGAGCTGTTATCTGGAGGGAAGGCGGAGGAGTAACTGAGGAAGGCGAGGGAGGAGCGGTATACGAGTATGGTGAGAAGGCCAGTACGATGCTAGCGCACGGGCTGAGGAAAAGGGAGGCGGCCAGGGAGCTTGGAAGAGTGAAGGACAGAGGTGGGAACCCGGTCTTGGACCCTGCAGGGGTGAACGGGGTGTTTAAGGAGTTTTACAGCAAGTTATATGAGTCAGAACCCCAGCTAGGGTAGAGGGGCTGAGGCAGTTTCTGGGTGAGTTGAAGTCCGAAGGAAGGACTGGTGGAGGGGTCGGGTGCCCCGACTGGAATTGAAGAAATAGTAGAGGGGCTGGAGGCCAGACATTGGGTAAGGCCCTGGGACCAGACAGCTACCCAGTGGAATTTTATAAGTTCTCGGAGATGCTGGGCCCGCTGCTGGTGAGGGTATTTAATGAGGCAAGGGAGCGGGGTGCCCTTCCCCCAACAATGTCACAGGCCTTGATCCTGAAGGAGAAGGACCCTGAGCTATGCGGGTCATATAGGCCAATCTCCCTATTGAATGTGGATGCCAAACTGTTGGCCAGAATATTGGCCTCAAGGCTAGAGGGCTGTGTCCCTGAGGTGATAGGGGAAGTCCAGACGGGGTTTGTGAAGGGCAGGCAACTTACCAATGTCAGAAGGCTCTTAAACGTTATGAGAGGTGGGAGAGGGAAAGGTATCGATATCTACAAAGAACTCATGGAGTCGGGGGAAACTCAGATAGAGGAGCTAAAGGGCAAATGGGAAGAGGAGCTCTGGGGAGGGATAGAGGCCGGTCTGTGGGCGGATGCCTTGAGCAGAGTCAATACGTCCTCATCATGTGCCAGACTCAGCCTGATACAATTTTTAGTCGTTCACAGGGCAGACATTTTAAAAAAGATTTAGAGTATCCAATTTATTTTTCCAATTAAAGGGCAATTTAGCATGGCCAATCCACCTTGGGGTTGTGGGGGTGAAACCCACGCAAGCACAGGCAGAATGTGCAAACTCCACATGGACAGTGACCCAGAGCCGGGATCGAACCTGGGACTTTGGCGCCATGAGGCAGCGATTCTAACCACTGTGCCATCGTGCTGCCCCGTTCACCGGGCACACATGCCGGTGGCCTGGATGAGCAGGTTTTTTGGGGTAGAGGAGAGGTGTGTGGTGGGGGACAGCAAGTAATGTCCGTATGTTCTGGGCCTGCCTGAAGCTTGGGGGATTCTGGCAGGGTTTTGCAGATGTCATGTCCACGGACCTAAAAACACGGGTGGTGCCGAGTCCAGAGGTGGCGGATTTTGGAGTGTCGGCAGTCCAGGAGGCGAGAGAGGTTGATGTCTTGGCCTTTGCCTCCCTGGTAGCCCGGAGACGGATATTGCTAGCGTGGAGGGACTCGAAGCCCCCGGAATCAGAGATCTGGGTTAGCGAAGTGGCTGGATTTCTCAGACTTGAAAAATCAAGTTTGCCCTCAGAGGGTCAATGCTCGGGTTCATCAGGAGGTGGCAGCCGTTTGTCGACTTCTTTAGAGAAAATTAACTGTCAGCAGAGGCAAAAAACTTAAAGGGGGATAGTTAGGCTATTCTCTGTTGAGGGTAAGAGGGACTTGTTAGGGTGGAGATGATTTATGTACGATGTTTTATGTGGATTTGCATTGTTTACTGTTGTCACTTATTATTATAAAATTACAAAACCTTAACAAAATGTATTTTTTAAAAAAATCAACATCACCAAAATCAGATCATCTGCACATTGCCACATTGCTGTTTGTGCCATGTTGCTTTGTGGAAATTGGCTGCTGCATTTCCTATAACTGTGACAACACTTCAGAAGCTCTTTGGGACATGCTGGGGTTGTGAAAGGCGCTACAGAAGTGCAAGTTTTAAATTGAAGATTGATGCTTTCTGATATTAATTGATTTCAGACATCCCCAATTAATAAATTTGCTTTGGTTCGGACAAGACTTTAACCAATTAAATCAAAGGCAGAATTCTGGACAGTAAATTTAAAAAGGAGTTTTTTAAAAGAAAAGCTTCACTGACTGACTTGAAGACATTGACGTTTACAACTTCATGCAGGTGATCAGTCTGTGGAAGCGTAACCCTCCCTGGCTCCTTCTTTGACACTAATTTCCTTGGAACCCGGCCTCGAGAGTCTTCAGTACTTGGCCAGCAAGGAAGGCCTTCAGATCCTCTACTTTTACCCCCAAAGTGACCATTACCTCATGTCAGAGTTGGGCCTGTTGTAACGTAACCATTGGTCAATCAGGCACTAGTTTAATTGAATTGGATTCCCAATTACTGACACCACCTTCTCTCATTACCTTTGGCAGGAATACAATTGAACAGTTTCATACTATCCTTTTATCTGATTCTGTACAACCCCTTATTCAAACAGTTTCAAATGTTGAGGCTAATCAGAGTTGGAAGGTCTCCCTTGCCGGTACATTTATCCTCATCGCACATTCTTTATATACACAGCGATTAAGCTTTTATATTTTTACAACAAATAAAACTCAGACTTTTACTGGAACTACTGATTCATTATTGTTTAATTAATTGTAACTCAATTAAGGATCATTACTTATTTCATCATGTTACAGACTTGTAGCTAATTAATACATTAATATTTAATTTATACATTTGGTTTATACATACACTGCTTATCTACTGAGTAGTACTACACTCAGTATGCTTCACACGGTGTCTGTGTCTATGTATTTACATTCTGTATTTATCGGCTGTCCTACATTGTTTCATGTATGGAACGATCTGTCTGGACTGTACGCAGAACAATACTTTTCACTGTACCTCGGTACACGTGACAATAAATCAAATCCAATCAAAGAGACAGTTTCTGACTCATGTTCAGATTGAACAATGAGCCTTCTTAAAAATTATTCATTCATGGGAGGTGGGGGTCACTGGCTGGACCAGCATTTACTGCTCATTCCAATTGCCCTTGAACTGCGTGTCTTGTGAGGCTATTTCAAGGGACACTTACAAATCAACCACAACATTGCTGCGGATCTGGAGTCACGTGTCGGCCAGGCCACATAGAATGTCCATAAATTAGGAGGGGAATGTGCAACAGGACCTGGGTATCCTCGTACATCAGTCACTGAAGGTAAACATGTAGCTACAGCAGGCGGTAAAGAAGGCAAATGCTATGCTAGCCTTCATTGTGAGCGAATTCGAGGACAGGAGAAGGGATATCATGCAGCAATTGTGCAGGGCCTTGGCGAGGCCGTACCTGGAATATTGTGAGCAGTTTTGGTCTCTTTATCGAAGGATCTTCTTGCTTGAGAGGGAGTGCAGCGAAGGTTTACCAGACAGATTCTTGGGATGGTGGGACTGACGTATGAGAAATGGAATGTGTTAGGATTGTATTCTCTGGCTTTCAGAAGAATGAGGGGGGCTCTCATAGAAACCTATAATACATATAGATACATAGAAGACATGAGGGCTTTTGAGCCTGCTCCGCCTTTTTATCATGATCATGGCTGATCATCCAACTCAATATCCTAATCCTGCTTTCTCCCCAAAGCCTTCGATCCCATTCTCCCCAAGTGCTATATCCAGCCGCCTCTTAAATATATTCAATGTTTTAGCATCAACTACTTCCTGTGGTAATGAATTCCACAGGCTCACCACTCTTTGGGTGAAGAAATGTCTCCTCATCTCTGTCCGAAATGGTTTACCCTGAATCCTAAGGCCCCTGAATTAGAAAAAATGAATCTCAGACCCCCTGGTTCTGGACACCCCCATCATTGGTAACATCTTCCCTGTCTAGTCCTGTTAGAATTTTAAAGTCTCTATGAGATTCCCCCCTCATTCTTCTGAACTCCAGCGAGAACAATCCCAACCTCATCGATCTCTCCTCATATGACAGTCCTGCCATCCCTGGAATCAGCCAGGTAAACCTTCGCTGCACTCCCTCGAAAGCAAGAACACCCTTCCTCAGAGAAGGAGACCAAAACTGTGCACAATATTCTCGGTGTGGCCTCATCATGGACATGTACAATTGCACTAACACATCCCTGCTTCTGTACTCGAAACCTCTCGCAATGAAGGCCAACATACCATTAGCCGGGGCGGCATGTGGCGCAGTGGTTAGCACTGGGACTGCGACGCTAAGGACCCAGGTTTGAATCCTGGCCCTGGGTCACTGTGGCGTTTGCACATTCTCCCCATGTCTGCTTGGGTTTCAGCCCCACAACTCAAAGATGTGCCGGTTAGGTGGATTGGCCATGCTAAATTGCCCCGTAATTGGAGAAAAAAATAATTGAGTACTCTATTTATCTTAAACAAAACATACCATTAACCTTGTTGCCCGCCTGCTGCACCTGCATGCTTACCTTCAGCAACTGGTGCACAAGGACACCCAGGTCCTGCTGCACACTTCCCTCTCCCAATTTACAACCATCCAGGTAGTAATCTGCCTTCCTGTTTTTGCTTCCAAAGTGAATAACCTCACACTTATCCAAATTATACTGCATCTGCCATTGATTTGCCCACTCGCCCAACCTGTCCAGATCATGCTGCAGGATCCCTGCATCCTCGTCACAGTTCACCGTCCCACCCAACTTGGTATCATCTGCAAACTTTGAGATGTTACATTTTGTTCCCTCATCCAAATTATTAATATATATTGTGAATAGCTGGGGTCCCAGCACCAAACCCTGTGGTACACCACTAGTTACTGCCTGCCAATTTGAAAAGGACCGATTAATTCCTACTCTTTGTTTCCTCTCTGCCAACCAGTTTTCTATCCACCTCAATGCACTTCTCCTAATCCCATGGGCTTTAATTTTGCACAATAATCTCTTAGGCAGAACTTTGTCAAACGCCGTCTGAAAGTCCAAATATACCACATCGACTGGCTCCCCCTTGTCAACTGTACTGGTTACATCTTCAAAGAATTCCAACAGATTTGTCAAGCATGATTTCCCCTTCATAATCCATGCCGACTCTGACTGATCCTGCCACTGCTTTCTAAATGTTTTGCTATAAAGCCCTTGATAATGGATTCAAAAATTTTCCCCATTACCGATGTTAGGCTTACTGGTCCATAATTCCCTGCTTTCTCTCTACAGAACCAAAGTATGTATTCAATTGCTCAGCCATTTCTTTGCCCCTTATTTTGCATTCCCCTGTTTCTGTCTGTAGGGGGCCTACATTTCTCTTTACCAATCACTTTCTCTTCACATATAGAAACTCTGAGTGTCAGTCTTTATGTTCCCTGCAAGCTTACTTTCATACTGTACTTTCCCCTTCTTAATCAATCCCGTTGTCCTACTTTGCTGAATTCTAAAATGCACCCAATCCTCAGATCTATTATTTTTCTTGGCCAATCTGTATGCTTCTTCCTTGGATCGCATACTATTTCTAATTTGCTTTGTAAGCCATGGATTGGCCCTCTTACCCATTTTGCTTTTGTGCCAGACAGGAATGAACAGTTGCTGTCGTTCCCCCATGCGGTCCTTGAATGTTTGCCGTTGCCTATCCACTGTCATCCCTTTAAGTAACTCTCCATAATCTATCAAGGCCAACTCATGCCTCATATCTTCATAGTTCCCTTTATTAAGATTCAGCACCCAAGTCTCCGAATCAACAACTTCACTCTCCATCGTGATAAAAATTATCATGTTATGATCGCTCATAATATTCTAACAGGACTTGATTTTCCCGATGGTGGGAGTGTACAGAATAAGAGGTCGCAATCTGAGGATACGGGGGAGACCATTTAGACACAGATGAAAAGAAATTTCTTCAACGAGAGAGTGGTGACCCTGTAGAATTTTTTAACACGGGAAATAGTTGAGGCCAATACATTGTATGTTTTCAACAAGCAGTTAGATATAGCACTTAGGGCGAAGGGGATTAAAGGATATGGAGGGGAAAGCGGAATTAAGATATTGAGTGGGATGATAAACCATGATCATAATGAATGGCAGAGCAGGCGCAAAGGGCCAAATGGCCTTTTCCTGCTCCTATTTTCTATATAATCCCTTCCCACACTAAGAGGAGGTGAATGGTCTCTCCCCAGTGTGAACTCGCTGGTGTGTCTGCAGACAGGATAATTGTGTGAATCCATTCCCACAGAGGGAGCAGGTGAATGGCTTCTCCCCAGTGTGAACTCGCTAATGTCTCTGCAGGATGGATGAATCAATAAATCCCTTCCCACACTGAGGGCAGGTGAATGGCTTCTCCCCAGTGTGAATTCGCTGGTGTGTCTGCAGGGTGGATAACTGAGTGAATCCCTTCCCACATTGAGAGCAGGTGAATGGCCTCTCCCCAGTGTGAACTCGCTGATGTTTCCGCAGGGTAGATGGATCAATGAATCCCTTCCCACACTGAGCGCAGGTGAATGGCCTCTCCCCAGTGTGAATTCGCTGATGTTTCCGCAGGGTGGATGCATCAATGAATCCCTTCCCACATTGAGAGCAGGTGAATGGCCTTTCCCCAGTGTGAAGTCGTTGGTGTCTCTGCAGGGTGGATGAATCGCTGAATCCCTTCCCACACTGAGAGCAGGTGAATGATCTCTCCCCAGTGTGAACTCGCTGATGTCTCTGCAGGGTGGATGAATCAATGAATCCCTTCCCACACTGAAAGCAGATGAATGGCCTCTCGCCAGTGTGAATTCGTTGATGTTTCCGCAGGATGGATGAATCAATGAATCCCTTCCCACACTGTGCGCAGGTGAATGGCCTCTCCCCAGTGTGAACTCGCTGATGTCTCCGCAGGGCGGATGAATCAATGAATCCTTTCCCACATTGAGAACAGGTGAATGGCCTCTCCTGAGTGTGAACTCGCTGATGTTTCCGCAGGGTGAATGAAGCACGGAATCTCTGCCCACACAGAGAGCAGGTGAATGGCTTCTCCCCAGTGTGAACTCGCTGGTGTGACTGCAGGGTGGATGAATCAATAAATCCCTTCCCACACTGAGGGCAGTTGAATGGCCTCACCCCCGTGTGAATTCGCTGATGTTTCCGTAGGCTGGATGAATCAATGAATCCCTTCCCACACTGAGAGCAGGTGAATGGCCTCTCCCAGTGTGAACTCGCTGGTGTGACTGCAGGTAAGATAACTGAGTGAATCCCTGCCCACACTGAGAGCAGGTGAACGGCCTCTCCCCAGTGTGACTGCGTCGATGAATCTCCAGCTTAGATGGGACTTTGTATCTCTTTCCACAGTCCCCACATTTCCACGGTTTTCTCATGTTTTGGGTCTCCTCGTGTCTCTCCAGGTTGGACAATCAGTGGAAGCCTTGTCTATACACGGAACATGTGCACTGTCTCTCCTCACTGTGAATGGTGTGATGATTTTTCAGGCTGTGTAACCAGTTGAAGCTCTTTCCACAGTCAGTTCACTGGAACACTCTCACTCGGGTGTGTGCTGTGTGGGTCTCGGTGCTTTTCCAGTCACACTCATGTTTAAGATCTTTTGAAGCCGACAGATCGGACAAACATTTCTCCTTCTCACCAATGATATTCAGAGCCCGTTGTTTTCAGATCAGAAGGAATCGAGTGAGTTTGTCACATCGAGACGTGATGTTTGAGATTTCTGTCTATAATTCCTCCTCTTCCAGTATCCTTTAAAAACAATTTACAAAAGTCTTCATTGTTAGTTCAGGATAGAAATTCAGAACAGACAACTCTAGTTCCTCTTTCGTTCTCCAAAAGCTGTAAATCTCCATCCCACACACTCTCCCTCCATTCTCACTCTGCTATATCTACTATTCACCCTCCCAATTATCCTGAAGATGCTGATTCATGCTGATTGACAGATCCCAGCTCAGCTCACTGCTTCCTGACCAGGACACAGAGATTTGAATAGGAGCAAGAGTAGGCCATTCGGCCCACCGAGTCTGCTCAACTATGCAATGAGACCCTTGGCCGATCTCCCTCGGCACCATTTTCCCACACAATCCCCATATCCGTCAGTATCTTCAATATCTGGAAACCTATCAATATTTGTCTTGAACATACTTGGTGACTAGGCTCCATATTCCTCTGAGGTAGAGAACTCGGAAGCTTCATCACATCCCCGAGTGAAGAAATCCCGCTTATTCTCAGCTTTTACGCTATTTTCCTATCTGTTCCCCATAACCCTTAACTGCATTGTCAATAAAATATGTTAAACTTGTGCTTCAATATATTCAATGACCCCCAGATACAACTGGTCCCTGTGGAAGAGAAATCCAAAGACTAACAACCCTCTGAGGGAAGAGATGACTGGAAATCTATAACGTAGCTACAGTCTTATATTACAAGAAGAGAAATAATAATACGTTTACTTTATTATAGAACCGCAAATAATATATCTAATCTGTTCCATATACGAACACGAGACATATCTTTGTCCAATATTAATTTAATGTCCCCTGAAATGTCACCCATCTCCTGGGGAACTCACCCCTTTAATTGAGAACATTAGGAAAGAACCAATTCTTTTGTAAATTAAATTTAGAGTAACCAATTATTTTTTTCCAATTAAGGTGCAATTTGGCATGGCCAATCCACTTACCCTGCATACCTTTGGGTTGTGGAGGTGAGACCCACGCAGACATTGGGAGAATGTGCAAACTCCACACGGACAGTGACCCGGGCAGGGATCGAACCCGGGTCCTGGGTACCGTGAGGCAGCAGTGCTAACCACTGTGCCACCATGCCGCCGACAGGAAAATATTTTCACCAGATAGGCTGGTGAACGGGAGTGAGAAGGGTGTGAAGCTGCAGTGGTTGAACCAGTTTTGGCTGGTTCGACAAGCTTAGCTTCTGGGGGGACAGCATGGTGGCGCAGTGGGTTAGCACTGCTGCCTCACGGCACCGAGGGTCCCAGGTTCGATCCCGGCTCTGGGTCACTGTCCGTGTGAAGTTTGCACATTCTCCCCGTGTTAGCGTGGGTTGCGCCCCCACAACCCAAAGATGTGCAGAATAGGTAGATTTGCCACGCTAAATTGCCCCTTAATTGGAAAAAATGAATTGGCTCCTCTAAATTTTAAAAAAAGCTTAGCTTCTGGGTCGGAACCTAGGAGGGTGGGTGTGGATTCAATTTGTGTCTAGGTCGGGCGCTGATGGGAAATGGGGGGTGGTGGGATGGGTTAGCGAGCTGATAGCTGGTGTGTGTGGCTGTCACCTTGGTGGACCCTTGGACCGACCTTTTGAAGATTTACTGGATAGTCCCTTATGGCTGATTCCGTAATGGGGAGGGGGGGGTGGGAGACCCCTGATTCGGGGCTGGTCACCTGGAACGTAAGGGGTTTGGGTAGACTAGTGAAGAGGTTAAGGCCATGCTAAATGGGCAGCACAGTAGCATTGTGGATAGCACAATCGCTTCACAGCTCCAGGGTCCCAGGTTCGATTCTGCCTTGGGTCACTGTCTGTGCGGAGTCTGCACATCCTCCCCGTGTGTGCGTGGGTTTCCTCCGGGTGCTCCGGTTTCCTCCCACAGTCCAAAGATGTGCGGGTTAGGTGGATTGGCCCTGATAAATTGCCCCTAGTGTCCAAAATTGCCCTTAGTGTTGGGTGGGGTTACTGAGTTATGGGGATGGGGTGGAGGTGTTGACCTTGGGTAGGGGGTAGGGTGCTCTTTCCAAGAGCCGGTGCAGACTCGATGGGCCGAATGGCCTCCTTCTGCAGTGTAAATTCTATGTAAATTGCGCTTCGTGTCCAAAATTGCCCTTAGTGTTGGGTCGGGTTACTGTGTTTTGGGGATAGGGTGGAGACGTGGGCTTGGGTCGGGTGCTCTTTCCAAGAGCCGGTGGAGACCCGATGGGCTGAATGGCCCCCTTCTGCACTGTAAATTCTATGATTCCAGACCAGACTGTGGAAGGGTGAGCCAAGTGTTTCACTCAATCTTAGACAAAGGGCTCAAGGCGTTGCAATTCTAATCAATACACTTGTCCCTCTTTCATTCAGTAGGATTGGCTTCCTTTTCTTTCCATCTTTGCCACCGCTTTGCATCATCAATAAGACATTGGGACTGAAAGACGAATCCAGTTTGATGGACAAGTTGTCTCCATTCTGAAGAATGGGGAACAAGCCCCTCCCACTCATTGAAACAACGCCCCGACAAAGATGAGAAACGCGCATGCGCCCTGATGCACATCCAATAAAGATGGCGGCCGTTAACCCGAGCCGAATATGAGGAGCTGCAGCTCCGCTCGGTACAAACGGGGTCCCGTAAAGATTTCCGAAGTTTGCGGCTTACAACAACTTTACACAACGTTTCCGCCCACTCCCGCGATCTCTCGCTTCCTCCAGATTGCAAAACGCCTTTTACCAATTTCGGATCTGAAAACACAGCCTTTCGCCTTCGCCATTATCCACACTGCGCATGCTTCAATCACAGCGGATCCCGCCCCTCATTCACTCCGATTGGTTGGAAGACCAGCTGCTCCCGGTTGGTCCTCCAGTTCCGCCCCCCCTCTTCCTATTGGTCAGGAGTTGCCGTCAATTACCCGGGCATTGTGACGGTTGCTGATGGTGAGAGCGGCCACAGGCTCAGGCTGACTCGCTGATTGATCAATAATAACATTGTTTCACATTTGGCTCTGGGGCTGCACTCGGGATTTGTAAACCCCGCCCCCCGACACTGACCTCTCACCTGACACTTCACAATGCCCGGGCAATGATTGACGGCAGCTCCGGAACAATAGGAGGAGAAGGAGATTGGTTGGAGGAATCAGTTAATGAGGGGCGGGGCTCTCGGGTGCCGGATCTTCACAGAATAAGCAACCGCGCAGGCGCACGTGCCAACATAAACAAAGAAAGAAAGGTTCCTCTCCTCCAATGAAAGAACAGGGAGATTATGTTTGAACTTTATAAAACATAGAGCACAGCTAGAGTGCCGAGTACAGTTCTGGTCACTACATTAATCAACTATAAAGTAAGGATATATGAATCAAGTAATGTAAATGTTAAAATAAATTCATAATTTATCATATAGTTACATTCAATTTTAAGTTAATCAAATCTAGGGGATAACGATAACACTAACGAACAAAGGATTGCAACAGTTGGAAATCTCAATTTCTCAGTCAATTAAATTCTGAGGTGTTTAGATAATAATCATTTCAGTTAATTCTATAAAACAAGGTGACTTCAGCACAATGGAAGAAGCTGATTGGTGAGTAGCTGATAAACATTTATTTATTTTAATATGAAATTGATTCTGGTTCAGTCAGTTAATAATCAGATAAACAAAGGCACAGTAGGACATCCTAGTCCCGTGGAATGCACATCCTGTTCCCTGTGGTGAAAGCAGCATCTTTCTCATAGGCTGGACAATCACACGTGCAGGAAATGTCATCACCTGCAGCAACAGGAAGCAAAGAGGAGTATTTCTCAGGACACGATTCCATGCTTTGTGTGGTATATATCAATGATTTAAACTTTGACATAGGAGGCATGTTTCAGACAGTGACAGTCTTGCGATTGTGAGGAAGAAAGCTGTAACCTTCAGAAAATTTCAGCCGAGTGATCAGCTGGTAAGATAGTAACAAACGGATATTAATCTGCAACATTGTGAAGTAATAAATACATTTGGGGCGGACAAACAAGGCAAAGAGAAATAGTATTACTGGTATGAGTGCGAAGTGTAGAGGCACAGAGGGAGATTGAAGTGCAGGCTCACATATCCCTGAAAGTAGGAGAGGTAGATGAGGTGGTTGAAAAGGCACACTGGGCAGCACGGTAGCATAGAGGTCAGCACAATTGCTGCACAGCTCCAGGGTCCCAGGTTCCATTCTGGCTTGGGTCATTGTCTGTGCAGAGTCTGCACCTTCTCCCCGTGTGTGCGTGGGTTTCCTCCCACAGTCCAAAGATGTGCTAAATTGCCCTTAGTGATCAAAAAGGGTAGGAGGGGTTATTGGGTTATTGGGATAGGGTGGAAATGAGGGCTTAAGTGGGTCGGTGCAGACTCGTGGGGCTGAATGGCCTCCTTCTGCACTGTATGTTCTGTGTTCACGACACCGATATTAAGTGAGACACAGCATATAAGAGCAGCGAACATGTCCAGCACGCCGTATGGACGGCCCCAGGACATCACCCAGGACCCTCCCCCGATGCTCCGCCCCCAATTGGCCGACTCCCCGATGGTGTGGGACACGTGTCGATTGTGGGCTGTATTCTCTGTCCGCAGGACCCGTTACGACCAAAAGCCGGCGGCGCCCCCACACCGATCCTCTGCCCGGGGGGGGGGGGGGGGGGGGGGGGGGTCAACAGCCACTCAGCATAAAGCCCCCGGCTCTACCTGTGGCTATGCTGCAGAATGGCTGGGTCAATGGCCGTGCATGCGCAGGGCTGTGGCCTGTGACGGCCGCACCGTACAGCATGGTACTGGCCGCGTGCGGACCCGGCTTGGCAAAATCTGCCTGCCTGTAACCCCCCTCGCCACCCCCCTCGCCACCCCCCAGCCCCCCCCCCCCTCACCACCCCCAGACCATCCCCCCCCCCCTCGCCACCCCCAGACCATCCCCCCAGTCCCAGCCGAAGCCTCCCCTGCCAGCGGAATGGCTCCCCAACCCCCTGACAGTGACAGCGCTGGACACAATCTGCAGCCACCAGACAAGGTCCCTGAAAGTTGTGAGGACACGTGTCCCACACCATCGGGGAGTCGGCCAATTGGGGGCGGAGCATCGGGGGAGGGTCCTGGGTGATGTCCTGGGGCCGTCCATACGGCGTGCGGCATACTCCTCGAGAAAAAACATTTTAAGGGGTGGAGCATCGTTAAAAGGGTGCCTCCTCTGATTCCAGCGTCAAAATGGATTGTCCGGCTGATCACCGAACGCGATTTCGTCGATCGGAGAATCCAGCCTATTATGGGCCAGGGTTTAGAGAACCCCAAGTACATCATGGAGTTCATCTGACCCATAACATTAAATAGATTTTGGTTATGGGGAGCACAAGGGCCCACTCTACAGGTGTGATGCAACAGAGAGCTAAAGTATGTTTAAAACAAAACAATGTTTATTCTATGAATCCAGTTAACATTTTATAAACACACAGTGAACAATTTATCAACTACCAATCCTGACCACCCCACAAAAGAATACAGTGCTCTATAGATAACCCTGGATAACTTTCCAAACAACATCCATAAGATAAATCCATTTTGAAATAAAGACAACAGGTTTAAATGTTCTACAGAAACAGGTATTACTCTGAAATCATCAATGATCACAAGACATAGGAGCAGAATGAGGCCACTCGGCCCATCGAGTCTGCTTCACTCATGGCTGATATTTTTCTCATCCCCCTCATTCTCATGAAGAAGGAGCTTTTAAAGATCGAGTCAGTGCTGGCAATAATCTCCCACCATTCCTGGGGGTGCCAGAGGACTGGAAAATTGCAAATGTTATGCACTTGTTCAAAAAGGACAGTTCCAGCAATTACAGACCAGTTAGTTTAGAATATCCTGGGAAAGGAGTTCACTAAAATCAGCAACAACTCAGCCTCTTGTGCGGTTTTGGTTTCTGTTTCTCTTCCTGCACAATGTAACCTTAAACTCATGTTTACAATGATCCACTTTGCAAACACAGATCTGTGGCTTCATTAATTTCAGCCCAAAGTGTAACCACAGGAAGAGGAGGCTTTGCAAACATCCCACCCTTAATGATGAGATTCAGTACATCAGTCCAAAAGACTGGCTCTCAGTCCAAAAGACTGGATCTTGTGTTTGTGGTCCCGGGAGTGTTCCCAAAACATTCCCTGGATCCGAGGTTTAGGAAACACTCTGGAAGGTATGGGGAGCTCGGACCTGTCCATGGGAGTAACTGAAGGTATGAGAACTGGTTTAAAAAGGAGAAGAGACCCTAAAATGGGGCAGTCGGGAACAGGACACCAGTTAGTTTCCTCATATCCTGGAGAAATTACTGTCCCTGCTGTGTATCTGAAAAAACATAAATTCATTTGACACATATCAGAATATCAAACTGCAGCAAGTTGTGGGGTGATTAACATCAGCATGAACATTCTCCAACTGTCAGAATGAACATGGTTCAGTCCTGGATGTGATTAACAGCAGCATTAACAACAGAATCCAATTCCAGTTGTTGCTTGTGAACTCTCTGGTTTCTCAAGAGGTAGGACGAGTGGATGAATGTCTTCCCACAGTCAGAGCAAAGAACCGGCCTCTCCCCAGTGTGAACTCGCTGGTGTGTCAGAAGATTGGATGGATGAATAAATCCCTTCCCACACGTGGAGCAGGTTATCATAGAATTTACAGTGCAGAAGGAGGCCATTCAGCCCATCGAGTCTGCACCGGCTCTTGGAAAGAGCACCCTTACCCAAGGTCGACAACGAAGCCCCGCCGATTACACACCTCTCCCAGGACAATCAGTGTCCTCTCTCCTACATTACTCTGATGGAGTTCAGAGGCTCAGAGGAGGAAAAAAATGAGGACGGTTTTGGACCCGTGGGAAAGACTAGAATGAGGCGACACACTTTAAGAATGAGAGATGGGGAGAACGTGAAAGCTTAAATGAGGATAATGTTTTTGTTTCCGAGGTTCATTAGTCTGTCGAATTCACTTCCCCAGAGAAGTGGAGGCTGGGGTATTGAATTTATTTAAGGCAGAGTTGGATGATAGATTTTTGATAGACAAGGGAGACAAGGATTCTGGGTGCAGGTGGGTGGTGCAGACAGGCAAAGGGAACTGAGACCACAACCATATCAACCCTGATATTATTAAATGGTGGAACTGGCTTGGAGGGCTGAATGGCCTGTTCGTCCTCCTAAGTCCCAGTCCGATGGGTTAAACCCAGCAGCATCTCCACCATCTCCACTTCAGCCCAAATTGCTTCTGCATCCAATGCCCATTCTAACTGAACCCTGCTCATAATTGGTCTGCCCAGACTTTCTGTACCTGCGCATTCCAGTCTTTTTGATTAAGATAGGATGCACTCACATACACAGCTGTTTCTGGGTTGAACTGTGCTCCCTCTTGGGACGGGTGTGTTTTTCCTCTCTCTCTCTGTTCCGCCATGCCCCATATCAGTGTGTCCTTTACCAGCGGTCTGTGCTGCTCGTTTGGTAGCCTTTCTGCTGATGTGGTGGTGGGCGTGTGCTGGCGTGAAATCTGGTGGTTTTGTTTTCTTGTTGATTATTAATTGGTTTCTGTTTCATAACAATAATCTTTATTGTCACAAGTAGGCTTACATTAACTGCAATGAAGTTACTGTGAAAATCCCCGAGTCGCCACCCTTCGGCCCCCATTCTGGTTCACCGAGGGAGAATTCAGAATATCCAGTTTTGGTGTATTGTGGATGTTTTTACTGTATTGCTGATTGTTTTGTATTCAGCTGTGTTCTTTTGTGATATGGAGTTGTTAATAAACTAAAATATCTGTATTGACCCATGCAGGGAATTCTGAGTAGCATGGTCCACCATTTAAATGTAAGAAAAAAGAAAGATGATGTGTCAAAACCATAGAAAAGAAGAACTATATAAAACAACGAACATAATTTGCTTCCATTCCGCATAAGTGTCAGACAAAATTAATATATTAATTGCAATCAAATACTGTGACTTAAATCTTTCAGTTTATCATGTTTCTTTAACTGAATTTCTGAATTCAGATTCATGTGCTCAATCCTTCTGAGTCTCTGAACTCCATCAGACAGAGTAATGTAGGAGAGTGGACACTGATTGCCCTGGGAAACAGCAGCAAGAGGAGCTCAGAGACCAGAAGGGCAAGGGAGCAGTGAGGTCTGTCACCAGACTTGAGGGCTGGAACCCGAGTTGGTCAGTCAAGTGAGTGAATGTCTTTTTTTTATTAGTGTCACAAATAGGCTTACACTGCAATGAACTTACTGTTCGGGTACACTGAGGGAGAATTCATAATGTCCATTTCACCTAATCTGTGGACTGTGGGAGGAAACCGGAGCACCCGGAGGAAACCCACGCAGACATGGGAGAGTGACCCAAGCCAAGATTCGAATCAAGGTCCAACAATTTATATTTTAAGAATGTCTTCCATCAGCTGGGCAGTTGTCTATTTGTCAGTACTTTGATTTCCTGAAGCTCCTGTTTAGAGTTTCAGACAATTCTGTGCCAAGTGAGATGTTTAAAGGATTTTTATCTTCCTCTCTGCATATCGATGTTCATTACGGATACATAAATTGTTCTCCCTGTTTCTGTGTGGATCTGAGCCCCAAAGATGTGCGGGTTGATGGATTGGCCACATTAAAAAGGATACACAAATTCATTTCCCTCTCATTAGATATCAATTTTCCAATATTAGATGGATTGGGCTTCCCACATCGACGCTACGACCAAGAAAGCATAACAGCGCATATACTTCCTCAGGAAACTATGGAAATCCAGCATGTCCACATTGAGTCTTACGATTTTTACAGATGCAGGAAAACATGATGGGAAAACATCCTATCTGGCTGCATCACAGCCTGCTGTGGGAACTGCTCAGCCAAGACCATCAGAAACTACAGAGAGCAATGAACACAACCCAAGTCCATCATGCGCCTTAGGCCCTCAGCGCCTCAGTCCCACTGCTAACCATTACGCCACAGGCCTCCCTCTTACTTGGATTTATGTATGATTTTTATCCCACTCGCCCAATCTTCACATCATAGCAAACAAAAATCACTATTCACTAATTGGGATGGTCAATGGCGCGTGCATTACCCGGCATTCCTGGCGGTGGTGAATGTCCCCTATCGACACCGCAGGACAGCAGTGCGCAGGTGCAATGCCTGGCAGCTGTTGCGGCATGCGCGATGTGATGGCGGCTGGGAAAGAGACGCTTCTTTGTCTCATGGGAAGCGGGTAAGGATGCGGAAATCCGGAGGAAGCGATAGAGCCCACTCTGGAGGGAGAGAGTTTCTAAACACCGCGTGAAGGCCTTAAACCAGGAATACGTACCTGCAGGTCCTGCGTTTGCAGATTCGGTTCTTTTTCCCGATAACAGGCTCAGTTTCACAGCCGCCATCTTGATTCAGATGGAGCGGCGCACATGCGCGTGTGCGGTGACGTCGGTAATGGGCGAGGCTTCGGAGACTCACTCGGCAAGGTCCTTGTGCCCGATGCAGTGAAACAACCCATTCAGACCCAGCATTCATGCCCACGCTGCAGTGTCCCTCAGCTTCATTCATTTATTTGTCTGGCTAAAAGGATGGTCTCTTTCCTAATGTTCACAACTAAAGGGTTGGTTTCCCCAGAATATGGCTCACATTTAAGGGGGCAATAAATTAATATTGAGCAGAGATATATCTAATATCTAGGAGTCGCCCCCTCGAGGCTGCCCCTTACACAAACTAAGAGTCGGCCCCTCGAGCCTGCTCCTTACAGACAAACTAGGAGTCGGCCCCTCGAGCCTGCTCCTTACACACAAACTAGGAGTCGGCCCCTCGAGCCTGCTCCTTACACACAAACTAGGAGTCGGCCCCTCGAGCCTGCTCCTTACACACAAACTAGGAGTCGGCCCCTCGAGCCTGCTCCTTACACACAAACTAGGAGTCGGCCCGTCGAGCCTGCTCCTTACACACAAACTAGGAGTCGGTCCCTCGAGCCTCCTCCTTACATACAGACTAGGAGTCGGCCCGTCAGGCCTGCACCATCATTGAAAAATTTCAACCTCAACTCCACATTCCTGCCGACCCGATAACCTTTGACCCCCTTGCTTATCGAGAATCTATCCAACTCTGCCTTAAAAATATTCAAGGACTCGACTTCCACTGCCTTTTGAGGACAGAAGTTCCAAAGTCATAGAATCCCAACAGTGCAGAAGGAGCCCACCAGGTCCGCACCAACCCTCTGAAAGAGCACCCCACACAGGCCCACTCCATCCCACACACTCCATCCTCATAACCTGGGGCTGGGTTAGCACACTGGGCTAAATCGCTGGCTTTTAAAGCAGACCAAGGCAGGCCAGCAGCACTGTTCAATTCCCGTACCAGCCTCCCTGAACAGGCGCCGAAATGTGGCGACTAGGGGCTTTTCACAGTAACTTCATTGAAGCCTACTCGTGACAATAAGTGATTTTCATTTTCATAACCCCACCTAACCTGCACATCCTTGGAGACAAAGGGGCAATTTAGCATGGCTAATCCACCTAACCTGCACATCTTTGAACTGTGTGAGGAATCCGGAGCACCCGGAGGAAACCCACACAGACACAGGGAGACCTTGCAAACTGCACACAGTCACCCAGGGTCGGAATTGAACCTGGATCCTTAGTGCTGTGAGGCAGCAGTGCTAACCACTGTGCCGCCCCCTGTCTTACAACCCTCGAGAAAAAAATATCTTCATCTCCATCTGAAATGGGTGACTCCTTATTTTGCAACAGTGACCCCCTTGTTCCAGATTCTCCCACAAGAGGAAACATCCTCTCCACATCCACTCTGTCAAGACCCCTCAGGATCTTACATCGTTCAATCCAGGTTTTACCCAAAACTTTAAATCTGTGTCCCAACTGCTTGTACGATCAGTGAATGGAAACAGAGTTTCTTTGTCCACCCGATGTAAATCTGGCATAATCTTGTGGACCTGAATCAAATCTCCCCTCAATCTCCTTTGCTGGATCCATTCTGGTAAATCTCCTCTGCACCTTCTCCAAGAACCTTCACATTCTTCCTGAGGGGTGGTGTCCAGAGCTTTATGAAGATTCATCAAATAGAATTAGAACCATAGAATTCCTACAGTTCAGAAGGAGGCCATTTGGCCCATCAAGTCTGTACTGATTCTCTGAAAGGGCACCCTGCTCAGTCCACACCCCTACCCTGTCCCTGTAACCCCATAGCCCCACCTAACCTGCACATCCCTGGACATTAATGGACAATTTATCAAGGCCAATTCACCTAACTTTTCCTTCTTTAGGCTGTGGGAGGAAAACTGAGCACCGGGTGGACACTCACACAGACACAGGGAGAAAGTGCAAACTCCACATAGACAGTCACCAAGGCCGGAATTGAACCCGAGTCCCTGGTGCTGTGAGGCAGCAGTGCTAATCATTGCCACCAGAAGCATAGTTTTGGTATCAATATTACTGTTTATGAAGCTCAAGGTCGAATTTGCTTTGCCATCTATTCTCTTTATTATGACTTGTAGATATACAAAATCCCTCTTCACCTCTTTCTCACTCCCCCCAAAGAGGCCAGTTGGGTTTTTCTGACAATTCATCAGTTTTCATGGTCACTTTTTCCCAGTGTCGGCCCCACAAATGACCAGATTCATTCAGCTCAATTTCACAACCTACCTTTGTGTTTTTGTGGGTTCTGTCTCACTCCCTATTTTCTGTTTTCAATCAGTTTCACAGGGGGTTCGAAGGGGAGGCTTCCAAGTCCAGAAACTCAAACCAAACATCACATCAGGTTGAAAAAAATGAAAATGAAAATCGCTTATTGTCACGAGTAAGCTTCAATGAAGTTACTGTGAAAAGCCCTAGTCGCCACATTCCGGCACCCTGTTCGGGGAGGCTGTTACGGGAATTGAACCGTGCTGCTGGCCTGCTTGGTCTGCTTTCAAAGCCAGCGATTTAGCCCTGAGCTAAACAGCCCCTGTCAGGTTCTGACAGAGTCCTCGATTATCATATCCTGAATACCAGCGGATTTTGAACATGGAAGGAAAAAGCATCGTTTTCAGTGGGGAGAAACCGTACATGTGTTGCGAGTGTGGACGAGGATTCGCTCGATCACCAGGCCTCACAAGCCACAAATGCAGTCACACTGAGGAGAAACCGTGGAAATGTGCAGACTGTGGGAAAGGATTCACTTACCCATCCCAGCTGGAAATCATCGACGCAGTCACACTGGGGAGAGACCATTCACCTGCTCCAAGTGTGGGAAGCGATTCACTCAGTCATCCACCTTGCTGAGTCACCAGCGAATTCACACTGGGGAGAGGCCATTCGCCTGTGCCAAGTGTGGGAAGGGATTCACGCATTCATCTGCTCTGACCACACACCAGTGGGTTCACACTGGGGAGAGACCATTCACCAGCTGCAAGTGTGGGAAGGGATTTACTCAGTCATCCCACCTGCTGAGTCACCAGCGAGTTCACACTGGGGAGAGACCATTCGCCTGTGCCAAGTGTGGGAAGGGATTCACTCGGTCATCCAACTTACAGAAGCACCAGCGAGTTCACACAGATGAGAGACCGTTCCAATGTCCAGACTGCGGGAAGTGCTATAAAAGTTCTGGGGAACTGATGTACCATCAACGTGTTCACACTGACGAGAAACCGTTTAGGTGCTCTGACGCGGGACTGGGTTCAGGACACTCATCTCAGCTCACTGAACATCAGCGAATTCACACTGGGGAGAGGCCTTTCACCTGCGCACAATGTGGTAAGGGATTCACTCAGTCATCTGTTCTGCAGAATCACCAGCGGGTTCACACTGGGGAGAGATCATTCGTCTGCGCCAATTGTGGGAAGGGATTCACTCGGTCATCCCACCTGCTGACACACCAACGAGGCCACACTGGAGCGAGACCGTTCACCTGCTCCCAGTGTGGGAAGGGATTCACCACTTCATCCCACCTGCTGAGACACCAACAAGGCCACAAGTAACCACAGTGATTGGATTTTGCTGTTCCTCACATTCAGGACTGAACCATGTTCATTTGGGTCTCTTTCTGCTGATAAAAAACTCCAGCCCATTTACAGGGGCTAATATTCTGGCTAAAAGTCTAATAAATTAGATTGTGTTAAATACGTAGTGTGCTGAAACTTTTTAATATCTCTGACACAAATTATTTCCTTTTGAAGTACTCTCGCTCTTTCCTGTCTCTTAAATTCTCACCTCCGACAAGAAGTGTGAGGAGCTTGTGGAGCTTCTTTGTGACTGAGATTGAGTCAATCCGATCAGTTGCCTCTGTTCCTTCCCTCCCTTCCACGAGCCCACCGGACCAAACTGTCTCTAAATTTCATCCTTTCCCGAGCCCTGAACCCACATCTTTCTCTAGTTTCTCTCCCATCTCCCCTCATGCCCTCTCAGAGCTCATCTTGTCCATGAGACCCAGCTCCTGCTCCATCAACCCTATTCCCACTGAGCTACTGATCAGCCAACTACCCTGTGTCCATGGATATTGTCAACATTTCTCTCTCCTCAGGTACTGTCCCTCTGTGCTTCAAATCTGCCATCATCACCCCCTCCTCAATAAAACAAACCCTTGACCCTGCCATCCTTACAAATTACTGCCCCATCTTCAACCTCCCTCTCGTCTCCAAACTCTTTGAACATGTGCTTCAGCCACTGGAGGATGGTTCACACAAGAGGATGGGGGAGGGGGGGATAATAAATAAGAGCTGACACTTTGTACTCAAATCAATGAGGACTCTGATCTCTGGCAAGGAAGGAAACCCTGGCAGGTGGGCGGGGAGGATTCACAAACACCCGCTGGAGGCCCCAAACCCCAATAAGACCCATTGATTTTATTGTCAGTCTGCAGACAGGAGCTGGAGAACTCAGAGAAGAGGGAGGGAGAAAACTGGGAGTGGAGGAAAGAAATGGTGCAGATGGTGAGATGGGTTTGGATTTCAGCCCAGGGAGGAGGGAGAGTGTGTGGGACGAGGATTTACAGCTTTGGGGGAACAAGAGAGGAAACAATGTTCCAGAGAGACTAGAATTATCTCTACAGAATTGTCTGTTCAGAATTTCTATCCTGGACTGACAGTGATGGAATTTGTAAATTTATTTTGCAAGGTATTAAAAGGGGGGATTCAAAGACTGGATACTCAAACCAAATATTACAACAACATTTGGCTGAGTTAATGGCTTCATCAATAGCTGGTAATCCACGGCCTTTGAATGTGGAAGGAGAAATGTTTGTCTGTTCTATCTGTGGGAGAACAGTTCAAACAGCAGTGTGACTGGAAAAGGACAGAGGCACAGACACATCTGAGTGACAAGTGTTCCAGTACACTGACTGTGCAAAGTGCAGGTTTGGTGGATTGACTATGGTGAATTGCCCCTTAGTGTCCAATGGTGAAGTGGGGTTACAGGGAGAGGGCAGGTGAAGTGCGCCTGGGTGGGGTGCTCTTTTGCAGGGTAGATGCAAACCCGATGGGCCAAATGGCCTCCTTCTGCACTTGTAGGGGTTCAATGCCAGACCTGTTGAGTTAATCTCGCATTTTCTGTTTTCACTCTACACGCATTTTTAATCCACTAATTATATTTATTGGACCACTGAACCAGCAACTACTAGGAGCAGTGTGTTGATGTTTCAGCTACTTTGTAGGATTTTCTCTCAATCTGATGGGTCTGCCTGGTGGTATTTCCCTGGTACTGTCCATGTGTTTGTGTATTTTAGGGAGCAGGTAGAACTTTCTTGGTTCTACTTGTTGTCCCCTCAGATATTCCACCTGTTTTTGGTTAATGTGTCTGGAGTCTGAATTCTTCCAGCCTGTCTCCAATTCCCCTTCCTGTCTTGGGTATATGGGTCCAGGTAGGTTGGTGTTGTGATTCATGCTGTTTAGTTGTCTGTCTGTCTCCAGCAGGTATTGTTGTCTCTCGATAATGACTGTGCTGCTACCCTTGTCTTCTGGTCTTATGGACATATCCGCGTTGGATCCAAGCTCCCGGATTGTCTGTCTTTCTCTCCGGGTGAGATTCTGTTTGTTTCTTGTACTTCACTGTGACAGGACAGAGACCTGATTGAAGGGTTCAAACATGGGAATTCTGGGAAAGATAGTCAAGGATTTGGGAGGTGACAACATGTTTAAAGAGTTAGAAGAGGAGAGGGAGGTTGAAGATGAGGCAGTAATTTGTAAGGATGGCTTGAACCAAATACACAGCCTGCACCATTCGCGTGGAGGAGGAAACATCCATGTATTCTGTGTGGACAAGGCTTCAACTGGTTGTCAGAACTGGAGAGATACAAGGACACCTGGATCATGAAGACATGGAAATGTGGGGAATGTGGGAAGGGATTTGATTATCGATGCCTGCTGAAAACCCACTGACGTATTCACACAAGAGGGAGACCATTCACCTGCTCTGAATGTGGGAAAGGATTTACTCAATCAGCTGGCCTCATGTTACACTAGCGAATTCATGCAGAAGACAAACCATTCAGCTGCACTTCCTGTGAAAGAAGGTTCAGGCATTCCTCTTCCTTCACAGCACATCAATACACTCACAGTGGGGAGCAACCGTTCACCTGCTACACTTGTGGGAAGGGATTCACGTATTCTTCCGCCATCACTGAACACCAGCGGATTCACACTGGAGAGAGGCCATTCACCTGCTACAATTATGGGAAGGGATTCACTCAGTTATCCAACCTGCATACACACCAGCGGGATTGTGTTGAGAAGAGGCTGTTCACCTGTTCTGTGTGTGGGAAGGGATTCACTCAGTCAGCTAGACTCATGTTACACCAATGAATTCACTCTGAGGACAGAGCATTCAGCTGCATGTCTTGTGGAATGAGGTTCACATTTTCATCTCGGTATACACAATAATGTTCACACCCCAGGGAGAGATCATTTATCTCCTCAGTGAGCGGGAAGGGATTTACTCAATCATCCAGTCTGCTCAGACACCAGCGAAGTTACTATGGAGAAGCCGTTCAGCTGCAGTTTCTTTGGAAAGACACTCAGGAAGTCATCCACCTTCAGTGCACACCAACAAATTCACAAAGGGCCGAGACCGACCATCGACACTGTGGGAAGGGATTCACTCAATAACGATATGAGCTGAGACATCAGCAAGTTGGCAAGTGACTGCAAGGGTTGGATTTTGCTGTTTATGCTGCTGTTATTCACATCCAGGATTGATGGTGTGACAATATCTGGTTTGATTCTGCTGATATTAACAAACTCTAGAACTGGCTGTAGTTTAATATTTTCAGATGTCACTGATTCTCGGGGCTGCGATGTCCATTTTCAAAGCAGCATCTGTGATATTCTCCTTCATTCAAGAACTCTTAACAGGATCGTCCTAAATTGATGTTTGATCCAAAATCTACAATTCAGAGCTTGACAGGCTCTACTAATTAACATCTCCAATTAGAAAGTGCTGATTATTCCTTGCTGACAATTGTTAGCGACTCACACATTCCTACAGTAACATGTCCATTGTGAAATTACATTATCAAAGAACATTAAACAAAACAGTGAAATATTTCATACTCACATCAATAAAAACTTCATCAATCAACATTGATATTGATGAAGCTTGGAAGTCACTGAGTTCAATAATTTCTGACACAGCAGCACCAGCCAGGGTTGGGGGATAGAGCGGGGGAGTGGGCTGAGGTAGAGTGCTCCTTCACAGGGTCACTGCAGACTCGATGGGCCAAATGGCCTCCCTCTGTACTGTAAAGACCTACAGCATTCTATGGTAAGGGTGGAACTCAACACAGACTGGTTTGAGATCCACTCAGCAGAGGTAGATGAAATGAAATGAAAATCGCTTATTGTCACAAGTAGGCTTCAAATGAAGTTACTGTGAAAAGCCCTAGTCGCACATTCCTGCGCCTGTTCGGGGTGGCTGGTAAGGGAATTGAACTGTGCTGCTGGTCTGCCTTGGTGTGCTTTAAAAGCCAGTGATTTAGCCCTATGCGAAACCAGCCCCTATAACATCTGTCATTGAAGCAAAAGCAAGGCGACCTGATGTACAACATAGACCCAAACCCGAGAACACTGCATCACTGAAAGCAGCCAAGGCAGGTATGTAAAAAATGGCAAGATGTGCAATAAACACTAGACAGCCAACGCCAGTAATTCCACACTGCCTGTGATAACAGAAATGTAGGGCTGCACAGTGGATCAGTAGTTAGCAGTGGGGCTGAGGACCCGGGTTTGCTCCCGGCCCCAGGTCACTGTCGTGTGGAGTTTTCACATTCTCCGTGTCTGCATGGGTCTCCAACCCCCCCCCCCCCCCCACAACCAAAGATTGTATACCGGTTAGCTGGATTGTCCACGTTGAATTACACTTACTGGAAAGTAATTGGCTACTCTAAATTTATATAAAAAATGATAACGGAAACTGTGTGTGATGGGAAGAAGAAAGCTCTGCGTCTGACATCACCAAAGTAATTCCCCTGAAATCAAACATGGTGACATCCTGACAGATGTAAACAGATGTCCGCGGGTTTGAACACGACTGTCAGCTGTCCTCAGTCAGACGGAATCTCCCAGTCGCTGTCGACTCTCCTGCAGCTGCTCATGGCTGAGCTGGAAAAGGCACATTGATGCTGAGCAAGCAGAAAGTGCCCGGCAAGGATGGAATTCCAGCTGAACTGCTCACACACAGAAAGTCCCACGACTGTCGCACCGCCATGCCTCCTCTGTTGGAGGTCCACCCCTTATCCCTGCAACCAGAAACCCCATT
This sequence comes from Scyliorhinus canicula, assembly GCF_902713615.1. Taxonomy (NCBI): domain Eukaryota; kingdom Metazoa; phylum Chordata; class Chondrichthyes; order Carcharhiniformes; family Scyliorhinidae; genus Scyliorhinus; species Scyliorhinus canicula. The sequence continues at coordinate 683,866 of NW_024055458.1, forward strand.
TAACCTTTTGAACAGTCAGGGCAAGTAGCAGGCCAATCTACCTAACCTTTTGGCTTTGCAAGGGTCGATCCAAACCCAACGTAAGTCTATGAAATCAACTTTCAAACTGATGCAGAGTTCAAGCAATGAGGGAGTCGGGCTAGCCTCGCCCCCACATTCACTGATCGGTGGGAGGAAGCAGCTGCCTCTGCTTGGTCCTCCAGCCCCCGCCACTATTCTCATTGGTCTGGACGGTGCCATCAATCACTCCTGGGCATTGTGATCTGGAGCATGCGCAAGGCCGATACTGGAGTGATGTTGTTGGGGTGTGGATTATTATTTTTAAAACAAATTAGAGTACCCAATTCATTTTTCCAATTAAGGGGACTTAGCATGGCCAATTCACCTACCCTGCACATCTTGGGTTGTGGGGGTGAGACCCTACGCAAACACGGGGAGATTGTGCAAACTCCACACACGACAATGACCCAGAGCCAGGATCGAACATGGGACCCTCGGCACCCTGAGACAGCAATGCTAACCACTGAGCGCCGTTCTGGCCTTGCGGAGTGAAATGCTGAGAGTTCAGAATTAGAAACTGCAGCGAGCTGGAAGCAATAGTACTGCCGTGTGGTTTGATGGGCTTCATAAAATTAAAATCTACGATCCACGCTTGCAAACAACGGGCTGCAGTTGCAGTTCTCCGATAACAGGCCCAGGTTAACAGCCCCATCTTGCTGAGGAGCGATATGTGTGTCGTGCATGTGGTGGTATTGGGTAAGGGAGCCGTTGAGTGAGATCAAGCCCGGCCACTCTGGTGCCCAAGAAACGCCCATGACGGGAACATCGTTTCATCTCCAAGGTAGGAATTTGTTATTTCTTCTTTCATGGGATGTGGCGAGGCCAACATGTATTGCCTATCCCTAATTGTCCTTGAGAAAGTGGTGAGCTGCCTTCATGAACCACCTCAGTCGGTGTGGTGTTGGGACACCCACTGTGCTGTTTGAGAGGGATTCAGGAGCTTGATCCAGTGACAGTAAAGGGACAGTCAGTGGTTAGCACTGCTGCCTCACACTGCCAGGGACCCGGGTTCGATTCCGGCCTTGGGTGACTTGTGTGCAGTTTGTACGCTCTCTCTTTGTACTCCTTTGCAGACTCCTTAAATCCACTTTACAAATTACTTCCTTGCCTGTATTTGAGTCATACATTCAATCACTTCATCCAACACATTCATATAGATTATAAATGGTTGGGAGCCCAACACTGATCCTGGTGACATTCCACTTGTCACATCTTACCCACCCAGAAATGACCCATTTATACCTACTGGCTGCTTCCTGTTCGCTAACCAATCCTCTATCCATGCTGATATGTTGCCCCCACACCATGAGCTCTTATTTTGTGCAATAACCTTCGATGTGGCACCTTTTGGAAATACCTTTTGGAAATCCAGATAAAACATCTACAGGTTCCCCTTTATTGACATCCCCTGTTATTTCCTCAAGGAACTGATAAATTAGTCAATCACGATTGACTCCTTGAACCCCATTCTCCAACACTGTATCAAAAGAAAAATCAAATCTCCTCTACCCCTCTGGCTCCTTTGCCAATTACCTTAGATGGACTCACTTTCTGTTAAAGAGCCTGTCAACCCCTCTCACCCACTTTCCCAAAAGTGAACAAATTTAATCAAGAAAAGTCCAGCAAATTCAAATATTTTCCGGTTAAAAGATTATTGACGAAACAGAACATGGTTAAAAAAACTAACAGAAAATTACTTGAGGATGAAAGACAACCAGAGTAACAGGATGTTCACAATGTTCTGGATCCCAAATGGTTTCCCCTCGGCTCTGTACCCTGTTCCCATGACTCCCCACTTTGGACACAGGGGCACTGAACCCTGGGGGTCACATCACCATCAGCCCCTGTCACCCCCACCCTGATGAGTAGGAGATCCATTTCCCAGTCAGGCCTCCAGCACCTTCCTGTCTCTTTAGTGCTCAAGCCTCTTTATCCTCAGCTAAATTCAGCCCTCAGCTCCATCACCTGGCTGTCATGACACGAGCAATACAGACAGAAAGGTGCACGAGGCTCAAACGGGTAGTCAAAATTTGTGGATTGGAACCTCCATACAGGTCAGCAAGAAAAGGAAATTGAATTCTCAGTCAACAAATTAAAGAATCACAAAACGAGACTTCAAGATTTATGACTTTTAATGTGACAGACAAACTAGAACTTTGCTCGTTTTTACTTTTTCACTAATTCTCATATTTTCCTGTCCGCGTACTCATGAGTCCCTTGGTTCGCGAGTGTTTTGGGGAAATTTTTGCATCTTCCTCCGTGAAGACAGACACACATTGTTTAGTTTCTCTGCCATTTCCTTACTCCCCATTATAAACTCTCTGTCTCTGCCTGGAATGGACCCACATTGGTCTTTGCTAATCTTTTACTTTTCACATTCCTGTCGAAGCTTTTCCAGTTGATTTTTAAGTTTCACCCCAGTTTTCTCTCATATTCTATTTTCTTCATCGATTTATTGATCCTCCTTTGCTGAATTCTAAAGCAAGCTCCTAATCCTCAGGTTTACTAATATTTTGACCACATTATGAGCTTTTCCACTGATCAAACGGGATCTTTAACTTTTCTTGTTAGCCAAGGTTGCATCACTTTTCCTGTTGGATTTTTATCCCTCAAAGGAATCGATATTTGTTATTTATATGTGAAATAAAAGTCACAAAAATCCCAGAGGACCATCGGCTGCTCTCCCCTTTGACAGAGAGAGAGCTGACTGGAGGTGATTAACCCGAGGGTCAGCACACCTCAGGCGAGGGGCCTGGTTGAGAAGGCGCGGTCTTCATGAATAAACTCAGCCAGTACAGGAGTTGGATCCATGGTGTTGGCTTTGCTCTGCATCACAAACCACTCGTCCAGCCAACTGAGCAAACCTACCCCGATAAATATGAAATCATTCCTTAAATATTAGGTATTCCCTGTACCAATCAGTTTCCCATCCACCTCAGACAACTTGCCCCTCATACCCTGATAGTTTTCTTCTGTGAGGAACACCCAGATGAATTAAACAGAAGAACCATGTAACCACCAGGGCCCATCTCCATGGCAATGTGGCATGTTTTGTGGTGTTCCAAACAGAAATGGAAACTAAATATCTTCAACCTTCCAAACACCCTTGTACAATTTGAAGCCAGGTATTAGCAACAAGGCTCAGAGAGAATCAGCCCACTGGAGGCAAAGTGGTGAGACCGGCCAGTCCAGCAGAAAGAAACCCTTCGACCATCCCCACTGACCACCTGTCAGAATGAACAAAATGCAGTCCTGGATTTAGAGCAGAAACAATAACAGCAGAATCCAACTCCTATAATCAATTGTGAAATTGTTGGTGTCACTGCAGGTGTGGTGAAACATGCCATCCCATTTCACATTGAGAGCAGGTGAATGGACTCTCCCCAGTGTGAACTCGCTGGTGTCTCCACAGGTTGGATAACCGAGTGAATCCCTTCTCACACTTAGAGCAGGTGAACGGCCTCTCCCCAGTGTGAACTCGCTGGTGTCTCTGCAGGGTGGATAATTGAGTAAATCCTTTCCCACATTGGGAGCAGGTGAATGGCCTCTCCCCCGTGTGCATTCGCTGGTGTGTCTGCAGGTTATTTAACTGAGTGAATCCCTTCCCACACTGAGCGCAGGTGTATGGACTCTCTCCAGTGTGAACCTGCTGGTCTGACTGCAGGTTGGCTAACTGAGTGAATCCCTTCCCACACTGAGAGCAGGTGAACGGCCTCTCCCCAGTGTGAACTCGCTGGTGTGAATGCAGGTTGGCTAACTGAGTAAATCCCTTCCCACACTGAGAGCAGGTGAATGGCCTCTCCCCAGTGTGAACCCGCTGGTGTGTCTGCAGGTTGGATAACTGCGTAAAGCCCTTCCCACACTGAGAGCAGGTGAATGGCCTCTCCCCAGTGTGAACTCGCTGGTGTAACTGCAGACTGGATAGCCAAGCAAATCCCTTCCCACACGTAGAGCAGGTGAACGGCCACTCCCCAGTGTGAACTCGCTGATGTGAATGCAGGTGAGATAACCGACTGAATCCCTTCCCACACACAGGGCAGGTGAATGGTCTCTCCCCAGTGTGAACTCTCTGATGTTTCTGCAGGCTGGATAACCGAGTGAATCCCTTCCCACACCGAGAGCAGGTGAATGGCCTCTCCCCAGTGTGACCGCGTCGATGAGTTTCCAACTCTGATGGGACTCTGAATCCCTTCCCGCAGTCCTCACATTTCCATGGTTTCTCCATGTTTTGGGTCCCCTGGTGTCTCTCCAGGCTGGTCAATCAGTTAAAGTCTCTTCCACAGACACAACACAGGTATGGTCTTCCCTCACTGAGTATATTGTGGTGCTTTTCAGGTTGTTTAACTGGTTAAGGATCTTACCACAGTCAGTTCACTGGAACACTCTCACTCGGGTGTGTGTTGTGTGGGTCTCGGTGCTTTTCCAGTCACACTGATGTTTCCACAGTCAATTCACTGGAACACTCTCACTCGATTGTGTGTTGTGGTCTCGGTCTGTTTTCCAGTCACACTGATGTTTCAAATCTTTAGCTGACAGTCTGGGCAAACTTTCTCCTTCTAGATTCAAAGGCCGATGATATTCAGGTTCCAGGGAATCGAGTAACTGTTAGATCAAGACGTGACGTTTGAGATTTCTGTCTGTAATTCCTCCTCATCTAATATCCTGTAAAAACAATTTACAAAACTCATCACTGTCAGTACAGGATAGAAATTCAGAACAGACAATTCTTGTTCCTATGGAACATTATTTCTCTCTTATTCCCCAATAGCTGTAAATCTCCATCCCACACACTCTCCCTCCATTCTCACTCTGCTGTATCTAATATTCACCCTCCCTATTCTCCTGAAGGTGCTGATTCAGGGTGACGGACAAATCCAAGCTCACAGCTTCCTGTCCAGGAGATCAAAACAATATGAGCTGCAGTCAGCCATTCGTCCCATCCAGGGAGGCTTTGGTGCCTGGGGCCAATGTGGAATGCTGTTTAGGCAGGGATTTGCCCAGATGGGATACCACCACTCAACTGTGCGTCCTCCAAACCTCAAGTGCCAACGGGTCCGAGCACGACCGTTTCGAGGTCTCGGATGGCACTGGTTGCAAGCCGGATGTCCACTGCCGCACGTTGTGCTAACCCGTGGGGTAACAACCAGCCCATTCCTCCGCCACCCAGCAGGTCCAAGATCCTGGTTAGCCCAGCAGCCACAGCTTGCTCCTCCGCCAGCCACTCGAAATGGTATTGGTGGAGGTGCAGATTCCTGAGCAGAGCAGGTGCTGGTAAAAGATGGGCAGCGCCAGCGGAGGGTAACGAAGACCCTGCAGATCTATGAATAGGAGCTATACGTCATAATTCAGGCCGTCCACTTGGCAGAAGAAATGCGTCGCCAGGACACACTATCATGGAGGGGGTCAACGTAAAGGTATCACTGCAGAGTCTGAAGGCGGAAGGTCCACCTGGCCGCCCTCCCTACATGGGAGACTCAGAATGTCAGCAGCGACCCAGTGCAGTCTCTTGTCCCACAAGAACTCTACAAGCATTCTCTGGAACTTTGTGACAACGTCAGGGGGAGGGTTCAAAGTGAACAGCTGGTACCACAACATGAAGGCTATCAGCTGGTTTATGACAAGAACTCGACCCCTGTAAGACAGCACTCGAGCAGTCCTGTCCAATGTTTCCTGTGAGCGGTGACCTTAGCCTCCAGCTCCTGCCAGTTAGCCGGCCAGGATTCCTCAGCCGGGCAAAGATGGTCTCCCAAGTAGAGGAGGCTGGTCCTGCGAAAGGCCTGAGCTCCTCTGGGAGGGGTCCATTTGCCACAGACCAACCAGGAGTCTGGAACACTTGGCATAGTTTATCCTGGCAGAGGATGCGGCAGACACCCAGCTTGGCACTCTCACATCCTCCGCAGGTCAGCAGGGTCAGTGAACATGAGGAGCACGTCATCCGAGCGGACCACCCCAATGCCCAGCCCACGCAGAAGCAGCCCTGATAACCTCCTCCGCATGAGGTGCAGGAAAGGCTCCACGCAAATAGAATAGTGTTGACCAGACAAGGGGCACCCTTGTTGCACTCCTCCCCCAAAGTGAAGAGGTGCCATCAGGGACCCGTTCACCTTAACGAGACACTCCGCGGCAGTTTACAGAAGTCGGATCCCGGCGACAAAATGCATCCCGAACCCGAATGCTTGCAGAGTCCTGAATAAATATTCGTGATCCACCCTGTCGAACGCCTTCTCCTGATCAAGGGGCAGGAAGATGCTCGGCATACCAGCCCTCTGGGAATGATGGGCCAGATGCCGGACCAGATGAATGTTGCTATGGATCGTGCTGCCCGGGACCGTGTAGAACTGGTCGGGGTGGATCATGTGGCCCAGCACAGTGTCAAGGCGCTAACACATCACCTTGGCGAAGATCTTCTAATCCGTGCTGAGGAGAGAGACCGGACGCCAGTTTTTAAGATGGCGGAGATTCCCCCCTCTCTTGGCAGCAGGGCAGGTGGCTCTGCGCCATGAGAAGGACATCTCCCCGGTCGCGATACTTTTCCCCAGGACCGCTGCATGGTCGCTCCCCAGGACGTCTCAGAATACCCTGAGGAACTTCACGGTCAGCCCATACACCCCTGCGGTTTTGCCCCTGGACAGACTGTCGAGGGTGCTGGTCATCCCCAGGCCCATAGGGGTAGCAAGCCTCCCGGCGCCCTCTGGGCCGACCTGCGGCAGGTCCTCCCAGAAAACTCTGCAAGCACCTGCTGCACAGAGGCCATCGGGACATGGGGCAGGTACACCCTTGAAATGTACAGCGGTCGATTCTGGATGCTCCAACCCCAGGCCTCACAAAAGTGCAGATGCTGAAGTCAGGATGGATAGTCCACCAGACATCCGCCAAGTCAAAGAACCCGAGCAGGTTCCTTAACTTCACCACCGCACGAGAGCTGCACTGGATACCGAGGCGGTCCTTTGTCCCGAGGGTGCAATTAAAATTCCACCCCCAGGATGATGCACCCGCCTGCGGCAATGGTGCCAAGGTGAGTGGACACTTGCTCGAGGAAAGTCGTCTGCTGCTGTCCAGCTTGGGGAGGGTAGACATTCACAAGGTGAAGTACCTCGATCCCTTCACGGACCGTCAGGTCTGGCACTGGCCCCTTGACCCCAAAGATCTCCGCTGAAAATGTGGGGCCCACAAGATAGCCACTTTGCCTGAATGTGAGGTTAGGTGACTCATGTAGAACCCCCCCCCCCTCACCACTCCAACAGCCACGTGGCTTCATCTCCCGAGCGGTGTGGGTTTCTTGCAGGAAGCACACCGCGTACTTCCCGTTCCAGAGGACCGAAAAGTTCTGGAATCTGCAGAGCATGTTCCCGCTGCCTTTGATGTTGAGGTTGACTATGGTCACCTCCATGTCAGCAGTAAAGTGCTACCTTTACGTTTTTAGTGTTCGGAGGAGCAGATGTGTGCGTGTCCCTCTTCTCCCTCAGGAGTCCGGCGAAGAAAGATTTCAGCCAATGCTGCTCAGTCACATTCGTGTCTCCCACCTTTCTTTTTTTTTTTTTTTTTTTTTTAAATAATTTTTATTGAAAGAGTTTTTCCATACAGACATTTACCCCTACTAATTTTTAAATGATTTACAACACAATCCCTCTAGGCAAATGTCCCTCCCTCGCCCGCCCTCTCGCGCCCAGTCCTCCCCCACCACCCCCCCCCCCCCCCCCCCCCAGGCAACCTTAACAACCAAGGCAGCCTACAGTTTCAGACATGAGCAGCGAGCAGGCTTGCCCGCGTTACAGTCGTGCGTGTCCCCCCACGACCCTTGCTGCCCCCTCCCTCCCCCCCCCCCCCTCCCTCCCCCCCCCCCCCCCTCCCCCCCCCCCCCCCCCCCCCCCCCCCCCCTCCCCCCCCCCCCCCCCCCGGGTGCTGCTGCCACGACCCCGAACGTCTATCTCTGATCTAAAATAGTCAAGGAAAGGTTGCCACCGCCTGGCGAATCCCTGTACCGACCCTCTCAGGGCAAATTTGATCCTTTCTAGTGAATATAGCTAGCCATATCGTTAATCCAAGTTTCAAGCTTGGAGGCCTCGCGTCCCATTGAATTAATCCTTCGTCGAGCCACTAGGGACGCAAAAGGCCAGTATTCCGGCCTCCCTAGCCTCCTGTACCCCCGGTTCTACCCCGACCCCAAAGATCGCAACCCCCATCCTGGTTTGACCCTGGACCCCACCACCTTCGACACCGTCCATTGCCCCCCTTCCAGAAACCTTCCAGCACCGGACATGCCCAGAACATATGCACATTGGTTCGCTGGGCTTCAGACATCTGACACACCTGTCCTCACCCCCAAAGAACCGGCTCATCCTTGTCCCCGTCATGTGAGCTCTATGCAGCACCTTAAATTGAATGAGGCTCAGTCTCGCACAGGAGGAGAGTTGACCTTTCCAGTGCATCCGCCCACGGTCCCGTCTTCTATCTGCTCTCCCAGCTCCCCTTCCAACTTGGCTTTCAGCTCCCCCGATGCTGCTTCCGCCTCCTGCATTATCTTGTAGATGTCTGATATCTTCCCCCCTCCGACCCAGACCCCCGAGAGCACCCTATCACTCGCCCCCTTAGGGGAGCAGGGGAAACCCCTCCACCTGCCGCCTAGCAAATGCCTTCACTTGTAATATCTGAACATGTTTCCCGGGGGGAGCTCAAACTTCTCCTCCAGCCCTCCAGGCTCGCAAACCTCCCCTCTATAAACAGGTCCTTCAGCTGCCGTATGCCACCCTGTACCAGCTCTGAAATCCCCCGTCGATGTTCCGGATGAATCTATGGTTCCCTCTTATGGCGCCGCCAACAGA
>NW_024055459.1:0-22902 GCF_902713615.1 Scyliorhinus canicula
GAATCAATTATGATGGAATTGTATTTGGCATCTTTGACTTCATGAGGAAAATGGTTTCTCAGCCATTCTGCCAAGACATTGATGAAGTTGTCTTACATTTGGAGCGTCAGAAAGTCGGTCTTCTGAGTTAGCTGTGGCAATGGATGCGGAAGAGGCGTTCGACCGGGTGGAGTGGGACTATCTATGGGAGGCGTTGGAACGATTTGGGTTTGGGAGGGGCTTTATCGACTGAGTCAGTCTGTTGTACTAGGCCCCGGAGGCTAGTGTAAGGACGAATAGGACGACCTCGGACTATTTAAGACTGTATTGGGGGAGGGGGAAGACACCACTGTTGTTTGCGTTAGCTATAGAGCCGCTGGCAATTGGCCTGAGCGCATCAATGGGCTGGAAGGGGTTGGTTTGGGGGGGGGTGCTGCTGGTGGAGCATAGGGTCTTGCTGTACGCAGACGACCTGCTCTTATACGTATCCGATCCAGGGGCAGGGATAGGTGAAATTATGGCGATTTGGGGGGAATTTGGCCGGTTTTCGGGGTACAAAGAAGTGAGATGTTTGTAGTCCAGGCGAGGGGTCAGTAGGGTCGGCTGAGAAAGCTGCCATTTAGGTTAGTAGGGGACAGTTTCAGCTACTTAGGGATACAAGTGGCGCTCGACTGGGGCCGGTTACACAAGTTGAACTTGTCCCGGTTGGTGGAACAGATGAGGGTCGAGTTTGGGAGATGGGATGCGCTCCCGCTGTCATTAACTGGGAGAGTGCAGATGGTAAAAACGATGGTCCTACCGAGATTTCTGTTCGTATTTCATTGTCTCCCAATTTACATCCCATGGTCCTTTTTTAGGATGCTTAATAAAATGGTTGCGGGCTTTGTGTGGGCGGGTAAGTTCCCATGAGTGAAGAAGGGGATTCTGGAGTGGAATCAGGGAGAGGGGGGCTTGCGTTGCTGAATCTGGGCAGCTAACATAGCCATGATGATAAGGAAGTGAGTGGTGAGGGCGGGGTCGGATTGGGATTGGATGGAGGCAGCTTCTTGTAGGGACAGCAGTATGGGGGCATTGATAATGGCACCTCTGCCTTTCCCGCCGGCAGCGTACTCCACCAGCCCCATAGTGGTGGCTTCCCTGAGAATCTGGAGTTAGTGGAGGAGGTTCGCTGGAGCAGTGGGAGCATCGGTCTGGTCCCCAATATGTGACAATCAACGCTTTGCCCCGGGGAGCTTGGATGGCAGGTTCCGAGTATGGCAAAGGGCGGGAATTGAGAAGATGGGGGGCTTGTATCCAGATGGGAGCTTCCCTAGCTTGTGAGCGCTGGAGGAGAAATTTGGGTTGGCAAGTGGGAACAAATGTAGATATTTCCAGGTGCGGGACTTTCTGCGTTGGCAGGTATCATCCTTCCCACTCCTGCCACTAAGGGTAGTGGCTACCAGATGGATGGGAGAGGGCAGCGTCTCAGACATCTACAAAGAACTCATGGTGGCGGAGGAGATGCAGATCGAGGAGCTGAAGCGTAAATGGGAGGAGGAGCTTGATGGTGAGATGGAGGATAGCGTATGGGCGGACACGTTGAGCAGAGTCAACGTGACTGCTACATATGCCAGGCTCAGCTTGATCCAATTCAAGGTGGTCCATCGGGCCCACGTGACAGTGGCCCGGATGGGTAGACCCACGGGGCCCACGTGACAGTGGCCCGGATGAGTAGACCCACGGAGCCCACGTGACAGTGGCCCGGATGGGTAGACCCACGGAGCCCACGTGACAGTGGCCCGGATGGGTAGACCCACTGGGCCCACGTGACAGTGGCCCGGATGAGTAGACCCATCGGGCCCACGTGGCAGTGGCCCGGATGAGTAGACCCATCGGGCCCACGTGGCAGTGGCCCGGATGAGTAGACCCACGGGGCCCACGTGACAGTGGCCCGGATGGGTAGACCCACCCACGGAGCCCACGTGGCAGTGGCCCGGATGGGTAGACCCACCCACGGAGCCCACGTGGCAGTGGCCCGGATGAGTAGACCCACGGGGCCCATGTGACAGTGGCCCGGATGGGTAGACCCACGGGGCCCACGTGACAGTGGCCCGGATGAGGAGACCCACGGGGCCCACGTGACAGTGGCTCGGATGAGTAGACCCACGGAGCCCACGTGGCAGTGGCCCGGATGAGTAGACCCACGGGGCCCACGTGACAGTGGCCCGGATGGGTAGACCCACTGGGCCCATGTGACAGTGGCTCGGATGGGTAGACCCATCGGGCCCACGTGACAGTGGCCCGGATGGGTAGACCCACGGGGCCCACGTGACAGTGGCCCGGATGAGTAGACCCATCGGGCCCACGTGACAGTGGCCTGGATGAGTAGACCCATCGGGCCCACGTGACAGTGGCCCGGATGAGTAGATTCTTTGGGGTAGCGGACAGGAGTGTAAAATATGCGGGAGGACCGGCGACCCATGTCCACATATTTTGAGCGTGTCCAAAACTTAGGGGATATTGGAAGGGGTTTGCGGACGTCATGCCCAGAGTTTTGAAATAAGGGTGGCGCTGAGTCCAGAGGTGGCTATTTTCGGGGTGTCGGAAGAGCCGGGAATCCAGGAGTAGAAACAGGCAGATGTTCTGGCCTTTACTTCCCTGGTAGCCCGGAGACGGATACTGCTAGCTTGGAGGGACTCAAAGCCCCCGAAATCGGAGACCTGGTTAACTGACACGGCCAGCTTTCTCGGCCTGGACAAGATTAAGTTCACCTTGAGACGGTCAGTGTTAGGGTTCGCCCGGAGGTGCCAACCATCCATTGACTTATTTGTGGAGAATGAATCGTCAGTGGCGGGGAGGGGGGGGGGGGGGGGGGGCGAGTATAGCGTGGAACAGGGGGTGAATTATGCGGGTCTTGGCGGAATGGGAGTCGGAGATTGCACTATGTTTATTGTTCTTTGTACATTGTTTTTATAATGTTGCTGTTTGTGATGCCAAAAATACCTCATTAAAATTGATTATTAAAAAAGGAAGTCTTCCCTGAGCCACAACATTAATAACTTTTCAAATGCTATATGTCAAGCTCAGCAAATTCACTGAAATTAGCTCTCAGACTTGGCACTGATGACTTATCACGTCCTCTGAGAGGAAATGCAAAAGAAGACGGCAGGTTGGCTTTGGGAACAACACAAATAAGCACTTTCCTCCAATAGGAGGAGTCCTTTGCCAAATCAGCTGACAAGGCAGAATCAATTCTTCCCCATTTTGAACGAGCCGACACACAGCATTAACAGGACCTTTAACATCCACCTGGCTGGGTCAAGTAGCCACTCACCTGCTCCTCTCGATGCTTCACAGGCACGTTGGAGATGGCTCATCTTGGCACAGCGCTGGGCGTATCACGCCTCCTTATTGCTGGCTAGCCTGTCCTCCTCAGCCCTGGAGACTGAGTTGCCACTCAACCATTCACCTGGCTGCTCGTCAGCTGTTCACCCCGGCAGGCTCGCTCGTCACCTCAGGGCTTCCGCTGGCCTCAGAGCCTTGCTTTGCTGTTGCTGCCCCCTCTGTCCTCACCTTGATGTGGAGATGCCGGCGTTCACTGAGGAAGGAGCAGCGCTCCCAAAGCTGGTGTTTGAAATAAACCTGTTGGACTTTAACCTCGTGTTGTTAGACTTCTTAGTGTCCTCACCTTGTTCACGCACCTTCAGAGACATTCACAGGCACATACAGAGACAGAGAGAGACATTCACAGGCACATACAGAGACAGAGAGAGACATTCACAGGCACATACAGAGACAGAGAGAGATTCACAGACACAGACAGAGACAGAGAGAGAATCACAGAAACACACAAAGACACAGAGAGAGAATCACAGAAACACACAAAGACACAGAGAGAGAATCACAGAAACACACAAAGACACAGAGAGAGAATCACAGAAACACACAAAGACACAGAGAGAGAATCACAGAAACACACAGGGAGAAAGGGAGAAATCACAGATACACTCAGACACAGAGAGAGATTCACAGACACACACAGAGACACAGAGAGAGAATCACAGAAACACACAAAGACACAGAGAGAGAATCACAGAAACACACAGGGAGAAAGGGAGAAATCACAGATACACTCAGACACAGAGAGAGATTCACAGACACACACAGAGACAGAGAGAGAAAGACTCACAGGTGCATACCGTGTCTAACAATGTCAGATAATGACAGTTAAATATACAGAGAAAGAGGTCAGATTATTGGTGGTTTGTTTCACAGCTGGCAGGAGGTGTGTGTGAAGGTGTCGCTTTACATTGTGGAGAACAAAAGGTTTAGCTTTAATGCAGCATCTGTTGAATTCTCGTGGGATTTGCTTGTGATTGGTCAGGTTTCCGGGAGCCAGAATACACTTAAATCTTCTGGTGAGCAGAGTGAATATATCCACCAGGGTCCAGTGAGTGTCACTCTGTTCCAAAATGCATGGTCACAAAACTGCATGGTCTGCTTTAAAAGCCAGCGATTTAGCCCAGTGAGCTAAATCAGCCCCAGGGCACAGTGGTACAGCATTTAGCCCTGCTGCCTCACAGCGCCAGACACCCAGATTTGATTCTGTTGGTTCTGGGTGTCTGTGAAGTTTGTACATTCTCTCCGTGTCTGCCTCCATTTCCTCCGGGAGATCACATTTCCTCCCGCAGACCAAAGATGGTTAGGTTAGGTGGATTGGACACGCTAAATTGCCCACTAATGTCCAATAGGTTAGGTGTGCTTAATGGGTGTGGGGTGAGACAGGGTGCTCTTTCAGAGAGTCGGTACAGTCTCAATGGGCCAAATGGCCTTCTGCACTGCAGGAATTGGATGATGGGGAGGATGTGACAGTTGTTCATGATGAAGAGATACAGAGAGCTACTGGGAAAGAGAGAGTGGAGAAGGCTGAGCTGGGCAGAGAGAGAGGGAGGGTGACATTGGCATGGATTGATACAAGGACAGTGTTGAACAGAAAGCTACGCGCATTTACATATCCCAGTGGGAAAACAATTGTTGGCACCAGTGTACTTGAACGGGAATTTGGCTGGAGTTGGATTGGCTGGTTCTGCCGGCAGAGCACCCCTGCCAGCGAGCTTCCCGGTGGGAAAAGGTGCTTCCAAGGGGAAATCCCACTGACAGCGATTGGAGCAGAGAATCCCACGCCAATCAGTACGCCACCTCCCGCTGCCAAAGAACAGGAGGCTGGGAGGCCTGACAATCCCACTGACAGCGATTGGAGCAGAGAATCCCACGCCAATCAGTACGCCACCTCCCGCTGCCAAAGAACAGGAGGCTGGGAGGCCTGACAATCCCACTGACAGCGATTGGAGCAGAGAATCCCACGCCAATCAGTACGCCACCTCCCGCTGCCAAAGAACAGGAGGCTGGGAGGCCTGACAATCCCACTGACAGCGATTGGAGCAGAGAATCCCACGCCAATCAGTACGCCACCTCCCGCTGCCAAAGAACAGGAGGCTGGGAGGCCTGACAATCCCACTGACAGCGATTGGAGCAGAGAATCTCACGCCAATCAGTACGCCACCTCCCGCTGCCAAAGAACAGGAGGCTGCGAGGCCTGACAATCCCACTGACAGCGATTGGAGCAGAGAATCCCACGCCAATCAGTACGCCACCTCCCGCTGCCAAAGAACAGGAGGCTGGGAGGCCTGACAATCCCACTGACAGCGATTGGAGCAGAGAATCCCACGCCAATCAGTACGCCACCTCCCGCTGCCAAAGAACAGGAGGCTGGGAGGCCTGACAATCCCACTGACAGCGATTGGAGCAGAGAATCCCACGCCAATCAGTACGCCACCTCCCGCTGCCAAAGAACAGGAGGCTGGGAGGCCTGACAATCCCACTGACAGCGATTGGAGCAGATAATCCCACACCAATCAGTACGCCACCTCCCGCTGCCAAAGAACAGGAGGCTGGGAGGCCTGACAATCCCACTGACAGCGATTGGAGCAGAGAATCCCACGCCAATCAGTACGTCACCTCCCGCTGCCAAAGAACAGGAGGCTGCGAGGCCTGAAAAAAACGCCCCTTATTTCCCAGGATTTTCTGGTAAATTATTTTAATGTTTACAGGACAAGCTGAGTAGCAAGCTCGAGGGGCTGAATGGCCTCCTCCTGTTCTTGTGTAACAGGCTCGAGGGGCTGAATGGGTCTCCTCCTGTTCCTGTGTAACAGACTCGAGGGGCCGAATGGGACCTCCATGTGCATGTGTAACAGACTCGATGGGCTGAATGGCCTCCTCCTGTTCTTGTGTAACAGGCTCGAGGGGCTGAATGGGTCCCCTCCTGTTCCTGTGTAACAGACTCGAGGGGCCGAATGGGACCTCCATGTGCATGTGTAACAGACTCGATGGGCTGAATGGGCTTCTATTCCTATGTAACAGGCTCAAGGGGCTGAATGGGCGCCTTCCTGTTCCTGTGTAACAGACTCGAGGAGGGGCTGAATGGGCCTCCTGTTCCTGTGTAACAGGCTTGAGGGGCTGAATGGGCCTCTTGTTCGTGTGTAACAGGCTTGAGGGGCTGAATGGGCCTCCTCCTGTTCCTGTGTAACAGGCTCGAGGGGCTGAATGGGTCTCCTCCTGTTCCTGTGTAACAGATTCGAGGGGCCGAATGGGAGCTCCATGTGCATGTGTAACAGACACGATGGGCTGAATGGCCTCCTCCTGTTCTTGTGTAACAGGCTCGAGGGGCTGAATGGGTCTCCTCCTGTTGCTGTGTAACAGACTCGAGGGGCCGAATGGGACCTCCATGTGCATGTGTAACAGGCTCAATGGGCTGAATGGGCTTCTATTCCTATGTAACAGGCTCAAGGGGCTGAATGGGCGCCTTCCTGTTCCTGTGTAACAGGCTCGAGGAGCTGAATGGGCCTCCTGTTCCTGTGTAACAGGCTCGAGGGGCTGAATGGGCCTCCTGTTCCTGTGTAACAGGCTTGAGGGGCTGAATGGGCCTCCTCCTGTTCCTGTGTAACAGGCTAGAGGGGCTGAATGGGCCTCCTCTTGTTCCTGTGTAACAGACTCGAGGGGCCGAATGGGACCTCCATGTGCATGTGTAACAGACTCGATGGGCTGAATGGGCTTCTATTCCTATGTAACAGGCTCAAGGGGCTGAATGGGCGCCTTCCTGTTCCTGTGTAACAGACTCGAGGAGGGGCTGAATGGGCCTCCTGTTCCTGTGTAACAGGCTTGAGGGGCTGAATGGGCCTCTTGTTCCTGTGTAACAGGCTCGAGGGACTGAATGGGTCTCCTCCTGTTCCTGTGTAACAGACTCGAGGGGCCGAATGGGACCTCCATGTGCATGTGTAACAGACTCGATGGGCTGAATGGCCTCCTCCTGTTCTTGTGTAACAGGCTCGAGGGGCTGAATGGGTCTCCTCCTGTTCCTGTGTAACAGACTCGAAGGGCCGAATGGGACCTCCATGTGCATGTGCAACAGGCTCGATGGGCTGAATGGGCTTCTATTCCTATGTAACAGGCTCAAGGGGCTGAATGGGCGCCTTCCTGTTCCTGTGTAACAGGCTCGAGGGGCTGAATGGGCCTCCTCCTGTTCCTGTGTAACAGGCTCGAGTGGCTGAATGGGCCTCCTCCAGCTCCTGTGTAACAGGCTCGAGGGGCTGAATGGGCCTCCTCTTGTTCCTGTGTAACAGGCTCGAGGGGCTGAATGGGCCTCCTCCTGTTCCTGTGTTACAGGCTCGAGGGGCTGAATGGGCCTCCTCTTGTTCCTGTATAACAGGCTCGAGGGGCTGAATGGGCCTCCTCCTGTTCCTGTGTAACAGGCTCTAGGGGCTGAATAGGCCCCTCCTGTTCCAGTGTAACAGGCTTGAGGGGCTGAATGGGCCTCCTCCTGTTCCTGTGTAACAGGCTCGAGGGGCTGAATGGGCCTCCTCCTGTTCCTGTGTAACAGACTCGAGGAGGGGCTGAATGAGCCTCCTGTTCCTGTGTAACAGACACGAGGGGCTGAATGGGCCTCCTCCTGTTCCTGTGTAACAGGCTCGAGGGGCTGAATGGGCCTCCTCCTGTTCCTGTGTAACAGGCTCGAGGGGCTGAATGGGCCTCCTCCTGTTCCTGTGTAACTGGCACGAGAAGGGTTCTGGGAATGGGCTTTGTCCTGTTGCAGTCTTACAGGCTCGAGGGGCTGAATGGACCTCCTCCTGTTCTTGTGTACGTGGCTCGAGGAATGGCTGAATGGGATTCCTCTTGTTCCTGTGTAACTGAATCGAGGGGCTGAATGGCTCTCTTCCTATTCCCGAGTAAAAGGTTCGAGGGGCTGAATGGGCCTCCTCCTGTTCCTGTGCACCAGACTCGCGGGCCATAGAACATAGAACAGTACAGCACAGAACAGGCCCTTCGGCCCTTGATGTTGTGCCGAGCAATGATCACCCTACTTAAACCCACGTATCCACCCTATACCGGTAACCCAACAATCCCCCCATTAACCTTACACTACAGGCAATTTATCATGGCCAATCCACCTAACCCGCACATCTTTGGACTGTGGGAGGAAACCGGAGCACCCGGAGGAAACCCACCCACACACGGGGAGAACGTGCAGACTCCACACAGACAGTGACCCAGCCGGGAATTGAACCTGGGACCCTGGAGCTGTGAAGCATTGATGCTAACCACCATGCTACCGTGAGACCCCCCCCATGCTACCGTCAGGCCCCATCTTCCTGTTCCTGTGAAACAGGCTTTAGCGGTTGAATGGGCCTCCTCCTGTTCCTGTGTAACAGACTCGAGGGGCTGAATGGCCGTCCTCCAGTTCCTGTGCAACAGGCTCGAGGGGCTGAATGGGCCTCCTCCTGTTCCTGTGCAACAGGCTCGAGGGGCTGAATGGGCCTCCTCATGTTCCAGTGTAAAAACCCCGATGGTTTGAATAGGCCTCCTCCAGTTCAGTGTTACAAGCTCAAGGGTCTGAATGATCCTCCTTCTGTTTCGATGTAAAAGGCTCGAAAGGCTGAATGGGCCTCTACCAGTTCCTGTGTAACAGGCTCGAGGGGCTGAATGGGTCTCTACCAGTTCCTCTGTAACAGGTTCGAGGGGCTGAATGGGCCTCTTCCTGTTCCTGTGTAACAGACTCGAGGAGGGGCTGAATGGGCATCCTCCTGTTCCTGAGTAAAAGACTGGAGGGGCTGAATGGCACTACTGTTCCTGAGTAACAGGGTCGAGGGGCTGAATGGCACTCCTGTTCCTGAGTAACAGGGTCGAGGGGCCGAATGTGCCTCCTCCTGTTCCTGAGTAACAGACTCAAGAGGCTGAATGGGCCTCCTGTCCCTGTGTAACATGCTCGAGGGGCTGAATGGGCCTCCTCCTGTTCCTGTGTAACAGACTCGAGGGGCTGATTGGGCCTCCTCCTGTTCCTGTGTAACAGACTCGAGGGGCTGAATGGGCCTCCTCCTGTTCCTGTGTAACAGACTCGAGGGGCTGAATGGGCTCCCTCCTGTTCCTGTGTAACAGACTCGAGGGGCTGAATGGGCTCCCTCCTGTTCCTGTGTAACAGTCTCGAGGGGCTGAATGGGCCTCCTCCTGTTCCTGTGCAACAGTCTCGAGGGGCTGAATGGGCTCCCTCCTGTTCCTGTGTAACAGTCTCGAGGGGCTGAATGGGCCTCCTCCTGTTCCTGTGTAACAGTCTCGAAGGGCTGAATGGGCCTCCTCCAGTTCCTGTGCAACAGGCTCGAGGGGCTGAATGGGCCTCCTCATGTTCCAGTGTAAAAACCCCGATGGTTTGAATAGGCCTCCTCCAGTTCAGTGTTACAAGCTCAAGGGTCTGAATGATCCTCCTTCTGTTTCGATGTAAAAGGCTCGAAAGGCTGAATGGGCCACTACCAGTTCCTCTGTAACAGGCTCGAGGGGCTGAATGGGTCTCTACCAGTTCCTCTGTAACAGGCTCGAGGGGCTGAATGGGCCTCTTCCTGTTCCTGTGTAACAGACTCGAGGAGGGGCTGAATGGGCATCCTCCTGTTCCTGAGTAAAAGACTGGAGGGGCTGAATGGCACTACTGTTCCTGAGTAACAGGGTCGAGGGGCTGAATGAGCCACCTCCTGTTCCTGTGTAACAGGCTCGAGGGGCTGAATGGGCCTCCTCCTGTTCCTGAATAACAGACTCGAGGGGCTGAATGGCCGTCCTCCAGTTCCTGTGCAACAGGCTCGAGGGGCTGAATGGGCCTCCTCCTGTTCCTGTGCAACAGGCTCGAGGGGCTGAATGGGCCTCCTCATGTTCCAGTGTAAAAACCCCGATGGTTTGAATAGGCCTCCTCCAGTTCAGTGTTACAAGCTCAAGGGTCTGAATGATCCTCCTTCTGTTTCGATGTAAAAGGCTCGAAAGGCTGAATGGGCCTCTACCAGTTCCTGTGTAACAGGCTCGAGGGGCTGAATGGGTCTCTACCAGTTCCTCTGTAACAGGTTCGAGGGGCTGAATGGGCCTCTTCCTGTTCCTGTGTAACAGACTCGAGGAGGGGCTGAATGGGCATCCTCCTGTTCCTGAGTAAAAGACTGGAGGGGCTGAATGGCACTACTGTTCCTGAGTAACAGGGTCGAGGGGCTGAATGGCACTCCTGTTCCTGAGTAACAGGGTCGAGGGGCCGAATGTGCCTCCTCCTGTTCCTGAGTAACAGACTCAAGAGGCTGAATGGGCCTCCTGTCCCTGTGTAACATGCTCGAGGGGCTGAATGGGCCTCCTCCTGTTCCTGTGTAACAGACTCGAGGGGCTGATTGGGCCTTCTCCTGTTCCTGTGTAACAGACTCGAGGGGCTGAATGGGCCTCCTCCTGTTCCTGTGTAACAGACTCGAGGGGCTGAATGGGCTCCCTCCTGTTCCTGTGTAACAGACTCGAGGGGCTGAATGGGCTCCCTCCTGTTCCTGTGTAACAGGCTCGAGGGGCTGAATGGGCTCCCTCCTGTTCCTGTGTAACAGTCTCGAGGGGCTGAATGGGCTCCCTCCTGTTCCTGTGTAACAGGCTCGAGGGGCTGAATGAGCCGCCTCCTGTTCCTGTGTAACAGACTCGAGGGGCTGAATGGGCCTCCTCCTGTTCCTGTGTAACAGGCTCGAGGGGCTGAATGGGCCTCCTCCTGTTCCTGTGTAACAGGCTCGAGGGGCTGAATGGGCCTCCTCATGTTCCTGTGTAACAGGCTCGAGGGGCTGAATGGGCCTCCTCATGTTCCAGTGTAAAAACCCCGATGGTTTGAATAGGCCTCCTCCAGTTCAGTGTTACAAGCTCAAGGGTCTGAATGATCCTCCTTCTGTTTCGATGTAAAAGGCTCGAAAGGCTGAATGGGCCACTACCAGTTCCTGTGTAACAGGCTCGAGGGGCTGAATGGGCCACTACCAGTTCCTCTGTAACAGGTTCGAGGGGCTGAATGGGCCTCTTCCTGTTCCTGTGTAACAGACTCGAGGAGGGGCTGAATGGGCATCCTCCTGTTCCTGAGTAAAAGACTGGAGGGGCTGAATGGCACTACTGTTCCTGAGTAACAGGCTCGAGGGGCTGAATGGGCCTCCTCCTGTTCCTGAGTAACAGACTCAAGAAGCTGAATGGGCATCCTCCTGTTCCTGTGTAACAGACTCGAGGGGCTGAATGGGCCTCCTCCTGTTCCTGTGTAACAGTCTCGAGGGGCTGAATGGGCCTCCTCCTGTTCCTGTGTAACAGTCTCGAGGGGCTGAATGGGCCTCCTCCTGTTCCTGTGTAACAGACTCGAGGGGCTGAATGGGCTCCCTCCTGTTCCTGTGTAACAGTCTCGAGGGGCTGAATGGGCCTCCTCCTGTTCCTGTGTAACAGTCTCGAGGGGCTGAATGGGCCTCCTCCTGTTCCTGTGTAACAGTCTCGAGGGGCTGAATGGGCCTCCTCCTGTTCCTGTGTAACAGGCTCGAAGAGCTGAATGGGCCTCATCCTGTTCCTGTGTAACAGGCTCGAAGGGCTGAATGGGCCTCCTCCAGTTCCTGTGCAACAGGCTCGAGGGGCTGAATGGGCCTCTTCCTGTTCCTGTGTACCAGGCTTAAGGGGCTGAATGGGCCCCTCCTGTTCCTGTGTACCAGGCTTAAGGGGCTGAATGGGCCTCCTCCTGTTCCTGTGTACCAGGCTTAAGGGCCTAAATGGGCCTCCTGTTCCTGTGTAACAGGTTCGAGGGGCTGACTGGGCCTCCTCCTGATCCTGTTTAACAGAGTCGAGGGGTTGAATGCGCCTCCTCCTGTTCCTGTGTAACAGAATTGAGGTGAGGGGCTGATAGGGCCTCCTCCTGTTCCTGTGGAACAGATTCACCGAGAGACAGAATGCGCCTCCTGCTGTTCCTGTATATCAGGTTCGAGGAGGGGCTGTATGGGCCTACAGTTGCTGTGCAACAGTATCGAACAGCTGAAAGGCCCTCCTGTTCCTGTGTAACAGGCTAGAGGGGCTGAATGGGCCTCCTCCTGTTCCTGTGTAACAGGCTCGAGGGGCTGAATGGGCCTCCTCCTGTTCCTGTGTAACAGGCTTGAGGGGCTGAATGGGCCTCCTCCTGTTCCTGTGTAACAGGCTCGAGGGGCTGAATGGGCCTCCTCCTGTTCCTGTGTGACAGACACGAGGGGCTGAATGGGCCTCCTGTTCCTGTGTGACAGACACGATGGGCTGAATGGGCCTCCTCCTCTTTCTTAGTGACAGACATCAGGAGGGGCTGAATGGGGTCCTCCTGTTTCTGTGTAAAAGGCCTGTGGGGTTGAATAGGCCTCCTCCTGTTCCGTATTACAACCTCGAGGGGCCGAATGGCCTCCTACTCTTCCTGAGTATCAGAGTCGAAGAGGGGATTAATGGGGCTCTCCTGTTCCTGTGTAAGAGGCTCGAGGGGCCGAATGGGCCTCCTCCTGTTCCTGTGTAACAGGCTCGAGGAGCCGAATGGGCCTCCTCCTGTTCCTGTGTAACAGACACAAGGGGCTGAATGGGCCTCCTGTTCTTGTGTAACAGGCTCGAGGGGCTGAATGGGCCTCCTCCTGATCCTGTGTAACAGGCTTAAGGGGCTGAATGGGCCTCCTGTTCCTGTGTAACAGTCTTGAGGAATGGCTGAATGGGATTCCTCTCGTTCCTGCGTAACTGACTCTTGGGGCTGAAAGGGCATCCTCCTGTTTCTGTGCAACGGGCTCAAGGGGCTGAATGGCTCTTTTCATGTCCCTGGGTAACAGACTAATGGGGCTAAATGGGCCTCCTGTTCCTGTGTAACAGGCTCAAGGGGCTGAATGGGTCTCCTCCTGTTCCTGTGTAACAGGCTCGAGGGGCTGAATGGGCCTCCTCCTGTTCCTGTGTAACAGGCTCGAGGGGCTGAATGGGCCTCCTCCTGTTCCTGTGTAACAGGCTCGAGGGGCTGAATGGGCCTCCTCCTGTTCCTGTGTAACAGGCTCGAGGGGCTGAATGGGCCTCCTCCTGTTCCTGTGTAACAGGCTCGAGGGGCTGAATGGGCCTCCTCCTGTTCCTGTGTAACAGGCTCGAGGGGCTGAATGGGCCTCCTCATGTTCCTGTGTAACAGGCTCGAGGGGCTGAATGGGCCTCCTCATGTTCCAGTGTAAAAACCCCGATGGTTTGAATAGGCCTCCTCCAGTTCAGTGTTACAAGCTCAAGGGTCTGAATGATCCTCCTTCTGTTTCGATGTAAAAGGCTCGAAAGGCTGAATGGGCCACTACCAGTTCCTGTGTAACAGGCTCGAGGGGCTGAATGGGCCACTACCAGTTCCTCTGTAACAGGTTCGAGGGGCTGAATGGGCCTCTTCCTGTTCCTGTGTAACAGACTCGAGGAGGGGCTGAATGGGCATCCTCCTGTTCCTGAGTAAAAGACTGGAGGGGCTGAATGGCACTACTGTTCCTGAGTAACAGGCTCGAGGGGCTGAATGGGCCTCCTCCTGTTCCTGAGTAACAGACTCAAGAAGCTGAATGGGCATCCTCCTGTTCCTGTGTAACAGACTCGAGGGGCTGAATGGGCCTCCTCCTGTTCCTGTGTAACAGTCTCGAGGGGCTGAATGGGCCTCCTCCTGGTCCTGTGTAACAGTCTCGAGGGGCTGAATGGGCCTCCTCCTGTTCCTGTGTAACAGACTCGAGGGGCTGAATGGGCTCCCTCCTGTTCCTGTGTAACAGTCTCGAGGGGCTGAATGGGCCTCCTCCTGTTCCTGTGTAACAGTCTCGAGGGGCTGAATGGGCCTCCTCCTGTTCCTGTGTAACAGTCTCGAGGGGCTGAATGGGCCTCCTCCTGTTCCTGTGTAACAGGCTCGAAGAGCTGAATGGGCCTCATCCTGTTCCTGTGTAACAGGCTCGAAGGGCTGAATGGGCCTCCTCCAGTTCCTGTGCAACAGGCTCGAGGGGCTGAATGGGCCTCTTCCTGTTCCTGTGTACCAGGCTTAAGGGGCTGAATGGGCCCCTCCTGTTCCTGTGTACCAGGCTTAAGGGGCTGAATGGGCCTCCTCCTGTTCCTGTGTACCAGGCTTAAGGGCCTAAATGGGCCTCCTGTTCCTGTGTAACAGGTTCGAGGGGCTGACTGGGCCTCCTCCTGATCCTGTTTAACAGAGTCGAGGGGCTGAATGCGCCTCCTCCTGTTCCTGTGTAACAGAATTGAGGTGAGGGGCTGATAGGGCCTCCTCCTGTTCCTGTGGAACAGATTCACCGAGAGACAGAATGCGCCTCCTGCTGTTCCTGTATATCAGGTTCGAGGAGGGGCTGTATGGGCCTACAGTTGCTGTGCAACAGTATCGAACAGCTGAAAGGCCCTCCTGTTCCTGTGTAACAGGCTAGAGGGGCTGAATGGGCCTCCTCCTGTTCCTGTGTAACAGGCTCGAGGGGCTGAATGGGCCTCCTCCTGTTCCTGTGTAACAGGCTTGAGGGGCTGAATGGGCCTCCTCCTGTTCCTGTGTAACAGGCTCGAGGGGCTGAATGGGCCTCCTCCTGTTCCTGTGTGACAGACACGAGGGGCTGAATGGGCCTCCTGTTCCTGTGTGACAGACACGATGGGCTGAATGGGCCTCCTCCTCTTTCTTAGTGACAGACATCAGGAGGGGCTGAATGGGGTCCTCCTGTTTCTGTGTAAAAGGCCTGTGGGGTTGAATAGGCCTCCTCCTGTTCCGTATTACAACCTCGAGGGGCCGAATGGCCTCCTACTCTTCCTGAGTATCAGAGTCGAAGAGGGGATTAATGGGGCTCTCCTGTTCCTGTGTAAGAGGCTCGAGGGGCCGAATGGGCCTCCTCCTGTTCCTGTGTAACAGGCTCGAGGAGCCGAATGGGCCTCCTCCTGTTCCTGTGTAACAGACACAAGGGGCTGAATGGGCCTCCTGTTCTTGTGTAACAGGCTCGAGGGGCTGAATGGGCCTCCTCCTGATCCTGTGTAACAGGCTTAAGGG
Organism: Scyliorhinus canicula; assembly: GCF_902713615.1. NCBI lineage: Eukaryota > Metazoa > Chordata > Chondrichthyes > Carcharhiniformes > Scyliorhinidae > Scyliorhinus > Scyliorhinus canicula. The sequence continues at coordinate 15,329 of NW_024055459.1, forward strand.
GCTGAATGGGCCTCCTGTTCCTGTGTAACAGTCTTGAGGAATGGCTGAATGGGATTCCTCTCGTTCCTGCGTAACTGACTCTTGGGGCTGAAAGGGCATCCTCCTGTTTCTGTGCAACGGGCTCAAGGGGCTGAATGGCTCTTTTCATGTCCCTGGGTAACAGACTAATGGGGCTAAATGGGCCTCCTGTTCCTGTGTAACAGGCTCAAGGGGCTGAATGGGTCTCCTCCTGTTCCTGTGTAACAGGCTCGAGGGGCTGAATGGGCCTCCTCCTGTTCCTGTGTAACAGGCTCGAGGGGCTGAATGGGTCCTCCTCCTGTTCCTGTGTAACAGGCTCGAGGGGCTGAATGGGCCTCCTCCTGTTCCTGTGTAACAGGCTCGAGGGGCTGAATGGGCCTCCTCCTGTTCCTGTGTAACAGGCTCGAGGGGCTGAATGGGCCTCCTCCTGTTCCTGTGTAACAGACTCGAGGGGCTGAATGGGCCTCCTCCTGTTCCTGTGTAACAGGCTTAAGGGCTGAATGGGCCTCCTCCTGTTCCTGTGTAACAGGCTCGAGGGGCTGACTGGGCCTCCTCCTGTTCCTGTGTAACAGACTCGACGAGGGGTTGAATGGGTCTCCTCCTGTTCCTGTGTAACAGGCCGGAGGGGCTGAATGGTCTCCTCATGTTCCTGTGGAACGGACTCGAGGGGCTGAATGAACCTCATCCTCTTCCTCTGCATCAGGGTAGCATGGTGGTTAGCATAAATGCTTCACAGCTCCAGGGTCCCAGGTTCAATTCCCGGCTGGGTCACTGTCTGTGTGGAGTCTGCACGTCCTCCCCCTGTGTGCGTGGGTTTCCTCCGGGTGCTCCGGTTTCCTCCCACAGTCCAAAGATGTGCGGGTTAGGTGGATTGGACATGCTAAATTTCCCGTAGTGTCCTAATAAAAGTAAGGTTAGCAGGGGTTGTTGGGTTACGGGTATAGGGTGGATACGTGGGTTTGAGTAGGGTGATCATGGCTCGGCACAACATTGAGGGCCGAAGGGCCTGTTCTGTGCTGTACTGTTCTATGTTCTATCAGACTCGAGGAGGGTCTCAATGGGCGCCCTCCTGTTCCTTAGCAGACACGATGGGCTGAATGGCTATCTTTCTGCTTCTGTGTAACATGCTCGAGGGGCTGAATGGGCCTTCTCCTGTTCCTGTGTAACAGGTTTAAGGGGCTGACTGGGCCTCCTCCTGATCCTGTTTAAAAGAGTTGAGGGGCTGATTGGGCCTCCTCCTGTTCCTGTGTAAAAGGCTCAAGGGGCTGAATGGGCCTCTACCAGTTCCTGTGTAACAGGCTCAAGGGGCTGAATGGGCATCCTCCTGTTCCTGAGTAACAGGGTCGAGGGGCTGAATGGGCCTCCTCCTGTTCCTAACAGGGTCGAGGGGCTGACTGGGCCTCCTCCTGATCCTGTTTAAAAGAGTTGAGGGGCTGATTGGGCCTCCTCCTGTTCCTGTGTAACAGGCTCGAGGAGGGGCTGATGGGCCTCCTCCTGTTCCTGTGTACAGGCTCGAGGGGCTGAATGGGCCTCCTCATGTTCCTGTGGAACGGACTCGAGGGGCTGAATGAACCTCATCCTCAGTAACAGACTCGAGGAGCTGAATGGGCCTCCTCCTGTTCCTGTGTAACAGTCTCGAGGGGCTGAATGGGCCTCCTCCTGTTCCTGTGTAACAGGCTCGAAGAGCTGAATGGGCCTCCTCCTGTTCCTGAGTAACAGACTCGAGGGGCTGAATGGGTCTCCTCCTGTTCCTGTGTAACAGGCCGGAGGGGCTGAATGGCCTCCTCATGTTCCTGTGGAACGGACTCGAGGGGCTGAATGGGCCTCCTCCTGTTCCTGTGTAACAGGCTCGAGGGGCTGAATGGGCCTCCTCATGTTCCTGTGGAACGGACTCGAGGGGCTGAATGAACCTCATCCTCTTCCTCTGCATCAGACTCGAGGAGGGTCTCAATGGGCGCCCTCCTATTCCTTAGCAGACTCGATGGGCTGAATGGCTATCTTTCTGCTTCTGTGTAACAGACTCGAGGGGCTGAATGTGCCTTTTCCTGTTCCTCTGTAACAGGCTCGAGGGGCTGAATGGGCGTCCTGTTCCTGTGTAACAGGTTTGAGGGGCTGACTGGGCCTCCTCCTGATCCTGTTTAAAAGAGTTGAGGGGCTGAATGGGCCCCTCCTGTTCCTGTGTACCATGCTTAAGGGGCTGAATGGGCCTCCTCCTGTTCCTGTGTACCAGGCTTAAGGGGCTGAATGGGCCTCCTGTTCCTGTGTAACAGGTTCGAGGGGCTGACTGGGCCTCCTCCTGATCCTGTTTAACAGAGTCGAGGGGCTGAATGCGCCTCCTCCTGTTCCTGTGTAACAGAATCGAGGTGAGGGGCTGATAGGGCCTCCTCCTGTTCCTGTGGAACAGATTCACCGAGAGACAGAATGCGCCTCCTGCTGTTCCTGTATATCAGGTTCGAGGAGGGGCTGTATGGGCCTACAGTTGCTGTGCAACAGTATCGAACAGCTGAAAGGCCCTCCTGTTCCTGTGTAACAGAATCGAAAGGGCCTCCTCCTGTTCCTGTGTAACAGGCTAGAGGGGCTGAATGGGCCTCCTCCTGTTCCTGTGTAACAGGCTCGAGGGGCTGAATGGGCCTCCTCCTGTTCCTGTGTAACAGGCTCGAGGGGCTGAATGGGCCTCCTCCTGTTCCTGTGTAACAGGCTCGAGGGGCTGAATGGGCCTCCTCCTGTTCCTGTGTAACAGGCTGGAGGGGCTGAATGGGCCTCCTCCTGTTCCTGCGTAACAGGCTCGAGGGGCTGAATGGGCCTCCTCCTGTTCCTGTGTGACAGACACGAGGGGCTGAATGGGCCTCCTGTTCCTGTGTAACAGACACGATGGGCTGAATGGGCCTCCTCCTCTTTCTTAGTGACAGACATCAGGAGGGGCTGAATGGGGTCCTCCTGTTCCTGTGTAAAAGGCCTGTGGGGTTGAGTAGGCCTCCTCCTGTTCCGTATTACAACCTCGAGGGGCCGAATGGCCTCCTACTCTTCCTGAGTATCAGAGTCGAAGAGGGGATTAATGGGGCTCTCCTGTTCCTGTGTAACAGGCTCGAGGGGCCGAATGGGCCTCCTCCTGTTCCTGTGTAACAGGCTCGAGGAGCCGAATGGGCCTCCTCCTGTTCCTGTGTAACAGACACGAGGGGCTGAATGGGCCTCCTGTTCTTGTGTAACAGGCTCGAGGGGCTGAATGGGCCTCCTCCTGTTCCTGTGTAACAGGCTTAAGGGGCTGAATGGGCCTCCTGTTCTTGTGTAACAGGCTCGAGGGGCTGAATGGGCCTCCTCCTGTTTCTGTGCAACGGGCTCAAGGGGCTGAATGGCTCTTTTCATGTCCCTGGGTAACAGACTAATGGGGCTAAATGGGCCTCCTGTTCCTGTGTAACAGGCTCAAGGGGCTGAATGGGTCTCCTCCTGTTCCTGTGTAACAGGCTCGAGGGGCTGAATGGGCCTCCTCCTGTTCCTGTGTAACAGGCTCGAGGGGCTGAATGGGCCTCCTCCTGTTCCTGTGTAACAGGCTCGAGGGTCTGAATGGGCCTCCTCCTGTTCCTGTGTAACAGGCTCGAGGGGCTGAATGGGCCTCCTCCTGTTCCTGTGTAACAGGTTCGAGGGGCTGAATGGGCCTCCTCCTGTTCCTGTGTAACAGACTCGAGGGGCTGAATGGGCCTCCTCCTGTTCCTGTGTAACAGGCTTAAGGGCTGAATGGGCCTCCTCCTGTTCCTGTGTAACAGGCTCGAGGGGCTGACTGGGCCTCCTCCTGTTCCTGTGTAACAGACTCGACGAGGGGTTGAATGGGTCTCCTCCTGTTCCTGTGTAACAGGCCGGAGGGGCTGAATGGTCTCCTCATGTTCCTGTGGAACGGACTCGAGGGGCTGAATGAACCTCATCCTCTTCCTCTGCATCAGACTCGAGGAGGGTCTCAATGGGCGCCCTCCTGTTCCTTAGCAGACACGATGGGCTGAATGGCTATCTTTCTGCTTCTGTGTAACATGCTCGAGGGGCTGAATGGGCCTTCTCCTGTTCCTGTGTAACAGGTTTAAGGGGCTGACTGGGCCTCCTCCTGATCCTGTTTAAAAGAGTTGAGGGGCTGATTGGGCCTCCTCCTGTTCCTGTGTAACAGGCTCAAGGGGCTGAATGGGCCTCTACCAGTTCCTGTGTAACAGGCTCAAGGGGCTGAATGGGCATCCTCCTGTTCCTGAGTAACAGGGTCGAGGGGCTGAATGGGCCTCCTCCCTAACAGGGTCGAGGGGCTGACTGGGCCTCCTCCTGATCCTGTTTAAAAGAGTTGAGGGGCTGATTGGGCCTCCTCCTGTTCCTGTGTAACAGGCTCGAGGAGGGGCTGATGGGCCTCCTCCTGTTCCTGTGTACAGGCTCGAGGGGCTGAATGGGCCTACAGTTGCTGTGCAACAGTATCGAACAGCTGAAAGGCCCTCCTGTTCCTGTGTAACAGTATCGAAAGGGCCTCCTCCTGTTCCTGTGTAACAGGCTAGAGGGGCTGAATGGGCCTCCTCCTGTTCCTGTGTAACAGGCTCGAGGGGCTGAATGGGCCTCCTCCTGTTCCTGTGTAACAGGCTCGAGGGGCTGAATGGGCCTCCTCCTGTTCCTGTGTAACAGGCTGGAGGGGCTGAATGGGCCTCCTCCTGTTCCTGTGTAACAGGCTCGAGGGGCTGAATGGGCCTCCTCCTGTTCCTGTGTGACAGACACGAGGGGCTGAATGGGCCTCCTGTTCCTGTGTAACAGACACGATGGGCTGAATGGGCCTCCTCCTCTTTCTTAGTGACAGACATCAGGAGGGGCTGAATGGGGTCCTCCTGTTCCTGTGTAAAAGGCCCGTGGGGTTGAATAGGCCTCCTCCTGTTCCGTATTACAACCTCGAGGGGCCGAATGGCCTCCTACTTTTCCTGAGTATCAGAGTCGAAGAGGGGATTAATGGAGCTCTCCTGTTCCTGTGTAACAGGCTCGAGGGGCCGAATGGGCCTCCTCCTGTTCCTGTGTAACAGGCTCGAGGAGCCGAATGGGCCTCCTCCTGTTCCTGTGTAACAGACACGAGGGGCTGAATGGGCCTCCAGTTCTTGTGTAACAGGCTCGAGGGGCTGAATGGGCCTCCTCCTGTTCCTGTGTAACAGGCTTAAGGGGCTGAATGGGCCTCCTGTTCCTGTGTAACAATCTTGAGGAATGGCTGAATGGGATTCCTCTCGTTCCTGCGTAACTGACTCTTGGGGCTGAAAGGGCATCCTCCTGTTTCTGTGCAACGGGCTCAAGGGGCTGAATGGCTCTTTTCATGTCCCTGGGTAACAGACTAATGGGGCTAAATGGGCCTCCTGTTCCTGTGTAACAGGCTCAAGGGGCTGAATGGGTCTCCTCCTGTTCCTGTGTAACAGGCTCGAGGGGCTGAATGGGCCTCCTCCTGTTCCTGTGTAACAGGCTCGAGGGGCTGAATGGGCCTCCTCCTGTTCCTGTGTAACAGGCTCGAGGGGCTGAATGGGCCTCCTCCTGTTCCTGTGTAACAGGCTCGAGGGGCTGAATGGGCCTCCTCCTGTTCCTGTGTAACAGGCTCGAGGGGCTGAATGGGCCTCCTCCTGTTCCTGTGTAACAGACTCGAGGGGCTGAATGGGCCTCCTCCTGTTCCTGTGTAACAGGCTTAAGGGGCTGAATGGGCCTCCTCCTGTTCCTGTGTAACAGGTTCGAGGGGCTGACTGGGCCTCCTCCTGTTCCTGTGTAACAGACTCGACGAGGGGTTGAATGGGTCTCCTCCTGTTCCTGTGTAACAGGCCGGAGGGGCTGAATGGTCTCCTCATGTTCCTGTGGAATGGACTCGAGGGGCTAAATGAACCTCATCCTCTTCCTCTGCATCAGACTCGAGGAGGGTCTCAATGGGCGCCCTCCTGTTCCTTAGCAGACACGATGGGCTGAATGGCTATCTTTCTGCTTCTGTGTAACATGCTCGAGGGGCTGAATGGGCCTTCTCCTGTTCCTGTGTAACAGGTTTAAGGGGCTGACTGGGCCTCCTCCTGATCCTGTTTAAAAGAGTTGAGGGGCTGATTGGGCCTCCTCCTGTTCCTGTGTAACAGGCTCAAGGGGCTGAATGGGCCTCTACCAGTTCCGGTGTAACAGGCTCAAGGGGCTGAATGGGCATCCTCCTGTTCCTGAGTAACAGGGTCGAGGGGCTGAATGGGCCTCCTACTGTTCCTAACAGTGTCGAGGGGCTGAATGGGCCTCCTCCTGTTCCTGTGTAACAGGCTCGAGGAGGGGCTGATAGGCCTCCTCCTGTTCCTGTGTACAGGCTCGAGGAGGGGCTGAATGGGTCTCCTCCTGTTCCTGAGTAACAGACTCGAGGGGCTGAATGGGTCTCCTCCTGTTCCTGTGTAACAGGCCGGAGGGGCTGAATGGCCTCCTCATGTTCCTGTGGAACGGACTCGAGGGGCTGAATGGGCCTCCTCCTGTTCCTGTGTAACAGGCTCGAGGGGCTGAATGGGCCTCCTCATGTTCCTGTGGAACGGACTCGAGGGGCTGAATGAACCTCATCCTCTTCCTCTGCATCAGACTCGAGGAGGGTCTCAATGGGCGCCCTCCTGTTCCTTAGCAGACTCGATGGGCTGAATGGCTATCTTTCTGCTTCTGTGTAACAGACTCGAGGGGCTGAATGTGCCTTTTCCTGTTCCTCTGTAACAGGCTCGAGGGGCTGAATGGGCGTCCTGTTCCTGTGTAACAGAATCGAGGTGAGGGGCTGAATGGGCTCCCTCCAGTTCCTGTGTAACAGGCTCGAGGGGCTGAATGGGCCTCCTCCTGTTCCTGTGTAACAGGCTCGAGGGGCTGAATGGGCCTCCTCCAGTTCCTGTGTAACAGGCTCGAGGGGCTGAATGGGCCTCCTCCAGTTCCTGTGTAACAGGCTCGAGGGGCTGAATGGGCCTCCTGTTCCTGTGTAACAGGCTCAAGGGCCTGAATGGGCCTCCTCCTGTTCCTGTGTAACAGGCTCAAGGGGTTGAATGGGCCTCTACCAGTTCCTGTGTAACAGGCTCAAGGGGCTGAATGGGCCTCCTGTTCCTGTGTAACAGACTCGAGGGGCTGAATGGGCCTCCTCCTGTTCCTGTGTAACAGACTTGAGGGGCTGAATGGGCATCCTCCTGTTCCTGAGTAACAGGGTCGAGGGGCTGAATGGGCCTACTCCTGTTCCTAACAGGGTCGAGGGGCTGAATGGGCTCCTCCTGTTCCTGTGTAACAGGCTCGAGGAGGGGCTGAATGGGTCTCCTGTTCCTCTGTAACAGACTCGAGGGGCTGATTGGGCCTCCTCCTGTTCCTGAGTAACAGGCTCGAGGGGCTGAATGGGCCTCCTCCTGTTCCTGTGTAACAAGCTCGAGGGGCTGATTGGGCCTCCTCCTGTTCCTGTGTAACAGACTCGAGGGGCTGAATGGGTCTCCTCCTGTTCCTGTGTAACAGGCTCGAGGGGCTGACTGGGCCTCCTCCTGTTCCTGTGTAACAGACTCGACGAGGGGTTGAATGGTTCTCCTCCTGTTCCTGTGTAACAG
>NW_024055460.1:0-52928 GCF_902713615.1 Scyliorhinus canicula
GCGAGTACGTCGATGTGGTTCCGACAATAGCCAACCAGTCCAAAAAACGACCGGAGGCTGATACATTCTGGGGAAGGGGCAATTTGACAATCGAATCAATTCTTTTGAATTCGATCTCGCGTTTGCCGTGTGTGATGACTGTTCCCAAATACATCACTTTAGTTTCCAAAATCTGGGCCTTTCTTGGGTTAACTTTACATCCAATTGAAGTCAACAGTTCCAGGAGTTCGGCCAGAAGCGTAATGTGCTCTGCCTTTGTGTCTGTCTGCAGTAGTAGGTCGTCTACATACTGTACCAAGACATTCGGGGCGGGAGAATTTCTCTAAACCACTTGGCCAACTGTCGGGGGAAAATGGAGGGGGAATTGTGGAATCCTTGTGGAAGGCATGTCCACGTATACTGCTGCGATTTGAAATTGAAGGCAAATTTGTACTGGCACGCTTTTGCCAATGGTATTGACCAGAATCCGTTACTGATGTCCAATACCGTGAAGTATTTGGAGTTGAGTCCCTGCTTGAGCATGGTCTCGGGACTAGTAGCTACCGTTGGGGCTACTGCGGGGGTTACTTTGTTGAGTTTCCCGATAATCGATGGTCAGACGCCATGATCCATCGGGCTTCCTCACTGGCCAAATAGGGGCATTATTGGTCGAGGCTACCGTTCTGAGCACACCTTGCTCCAATAAGCTTCCTATCACCTTTTCTATTTCCACCTCTGCTTCCAGGGGAAATCTATACTGTTTCTGTGGTCGGGGTCCTGTCCGTAACGTGAACTGGTCCAGTCATTCTGCCACAGTCATGACGGTGACTTGCAAATGCTGTCCTGTGTTTGTTCAGTAGGGCTTTTATTTGTCTGTCGGTGTGGAGTGTAGTCAGGTCGAATGAGTACTCTCCCACTGCGCTAATCCGATTAGCGTAGTCTCCTACTGTGAGGGTGGCTGGTGCTCTGTCTGATCTAGCCATTCGCCAGACACACTGGTTCACTGGGTCGAACGACAAGCTATGAGCGTTCATAAAATCTATCCCCAGGATGTGTTCTGCTGTCCGGGGAAGATTTACTAATACAACGGGGTGTTTGGTTGAGATGTTCCCTAGCTGGATCGCTACGGGTGCTGTGATATGTCCCTGCTGCGAGTGTCCGGTGAACCCGCTAAGTGTAATGGTGGATGTGGTCGGCCACGTGTCTGCGTGTGCCGTGGTCGTAGAGTTAATGGTGGTGCGGGAGCCTCCTGTGTCCCAGAGTAACTCTATGGGCTTCCCTTTTACTCTCGCTGTGACTACGGGTCTCCCTGATGAATCCCAGAGTGTGTCACAGACCCAAGTGGGGGAGCCCGAACACCGTCAGTTCGTCTCGTCCACATTGGTGGGTCCTGACTGTACTGCTATATTGTGGATGGGTTTTGCCTTACTGCGGTTCAGAGTGCCTGTCTGCTGGCCTCTCTGAGATCGCTGGGGTGCATTGCATTCTTTTGCCCAATGCCCTAACTGTCCACAGTTATAGCATTCCTGTCCTTTCTGCTGTGGGCTGCTCTTCCCTTCATTTACCCCTGCGGGTTTCTGATGCTCTCTCACTGCCTGAATATCTGCGGCAGCCTGAGCCTCTTCTGGGGATTGAACCTTGCTCTTTGCCTGAATTGATTGCTCCCATGCGCGGGACAACCTTTTCAGGACCCATTTCTCATTATGGGCCTCTTCTGAGGGGTCATAACTGTTGCAAGCGCTCTGTCCTGCCTCTGTTGCGTGTGAGATAAAGGTGCGCGTCCATTTGACCATATTTTCCCGGTTCAAATGCGCTCTGTTTAACTCGCCGAAAACTGCGTTGAAATGAATCCACAGCCTTCCTGCGAATGCTGTGGGGTGTTCGGATCTTTTCTGCCGGCACTTATTAAGACCTTCTACGGGGTCACCTCGATTATACCCTATGGCATCTAAAATGGAGGTGTGCATCTCCTCTAGGGTGCCTCCTGCAACGTTCTGTGGGTCGGGGAGGGCTGCTACTACTGACTGGTCTAAGCTCAGCACGGTGAGCTTAACCTGCTCTCTCTCATCCAGGCCGTACATGGTAGCCTGCTGTTTTACTTTAGCGAAAAACTGGTGGGGGTCTGCGGTGGGGAGGAACGGAGTGATCTTCTCACATGCGTCCCTGAGCTGGGTTACAGTTAAGGGGGTGGTGTAGGTTATATCTGGTGCGCCTTCTGTTATGGCTTTTCTCTGCGTGGTTACGGGGTTCATGGGTGCGGAGATGATCTGATCTGTGGGGGGTGGGGGTGCCTGCCTTTTCTGTTGCGCTGCTGGCGCACATGTTCCCTGAACATATCGCTGTGCTGTTTCACTTAATTCTTGCCAATCTGGGGCATTTTCTCCATCTAACTGGGTTCCAAAGGTGCTTTGGAACCCATTTTGCACCGAAAGCAGCGATTGCAGCTCTGCAATCTGTTTCCTGCATTTCGCGTGATCCACAGTACTTTGCCTTTGCTCTGTGGTTGCAGCATGGAGTGCTCTCAAAGCTGCTTTGAGATCAGAGCATTGCCTCTGCAACGCCTCCACCTGCTTGTCTGATTCCTCTCTTATCAGAACGGCACGTTGCACGTCCTGATAAGCCTTTTCGTACTGGGTCTGGGAACTGCTGAGATGGGCTAGACAAGACTGATGTGCCCTCTTGGCATCATCCACCTCTCTACCTTTCTCTACCAACTTCCCTCTTAGATCCAGATTCTCTTTCTCAATGTCCCTGACATCGACCTTACTCATTCGGTTCCTTTCTTCTAATTCTGCCCGGAGCGTCCTGACGACCTCCTCTGTGCCTCGCAATTGTGCCAAACAGGACACAATCGCCATCGGCTTGCGTGCTTTACTGAGGTTCTTTTTGTGAATTTGAGAGAGGTTCTCCCACCAAGTATGTCCTATACTTCCGGGACCTGTCTCCTCATTCAAACAAAACTCTTTCCAAAGGGGCCATCCCTTTCCTTGTAAATATTTGCGGAGTTCCAGCTCCCACGTGGGACACTGGCCTACCCTGCTACTGTTGCTGGTCGCTGCGACCACAAACTTTTCTGGATCCATCAGACGTTCCATTGCCTGCATGGCCATTTTCTCTGACTCTCTTTTAGTTAATTTGGAACAGGGGGTTGCTGGGATTGTGTTTCAAGAAACGGGTACGGCTTACGCTATGTTCCGTTCAAAAACTGCCGAAAGTTTGTCGCAACAAAATGCTTTCAGTTTTACCTTACAGCCCTGTTAGTACGCATGCACTAAACACACTTCCGAATTACGCTTATTAGTTTGAACACCTTGAATACTCGTGATTTTCTTTACTTTCTTACTTTCTCTGTAATTTGGAGTTCCAATTCAAATTTCAGGGTCCTGGACGGTGTGGGGTTTCCACTTACAACCGTGTCCCGCCAGGGAGTCGCCACTAAATGTTGCACGTTTTACTATGGGCGTAAAACGCGTTTATTGGGGTGTATTAACTTCCAAGTGCTTAACACCACTAGGCTCTGTCTTATGTATTTATTCAGCTTTAGGAGTCGCCAGTTGCCGTATAGACAACGTCACTAGTATTCCAAGGTCAAGTTCAAAGTAATAAAGACGATACACCGATTAGTAAAGTCCAAACGATAATATTTATTATACAGTAATAATAAATATTCATGCACACACTAAGAGACTAAGCTATGACTAAACTAAAGTAATCAGAATACTTATCTAACAGGAACAGGCAAGGTCAGGGAGCGAGGCCTTTGTCCTGGTCTTGGGCTGCAACTTTCAGCAAGCGTTCTGGTCACTGGGGGTTCTAGCGGGCTTAGTTCGCGTAGCGAGCGTCGTACTGGCACTTACGGTTCGGCGGCTGGTGCTCAACGGCTGGAGTCAGAGTGGATCTTCTAAGTCGTGGTCAGAGCCGGAGCACGGAAAAAACAGACCGGACAACACGAGGTCCCTATCTTTTATAGGGGTTCCATTGTCCTTCCCTCTTCTTGGGCGGGCTCTACCTATTGGATCAATTCCTTATCGATACTGTTTAATTCCCCAATGCGAGGGGGTCTCCGTGATGGGGGGGGCGTTTCTTATGCCCTTTTGTTTGGAGGTTTCTGGTGCCTCGATGTCTGGGCCTTGATTAAAATGTGTCCATTCAGAATCAAATGTATCTATTGTGTGGGTGTTCAGGTCTGATTGCCTCATTAGCATGCAAAGCGTTTTGCCATTTGCACCTAGCTAAGGTCTTCTCACCTGAGCCCAAACTGGTTTCTGCTGCTGCAGAATGCAAAATGCTCTTTGCAGACTGCTGTTCTGGCTAAACTGTCTGTTTCCCAGCAGTCTTAGCGCTTGGCCTATTTTTGTAGCTCAGCATCCATTTTAGGTGGCTACAAGACAAGTTCAGACGGATAAACCAGTTGCACCACAGGCACTGATGCCATTTCTGGCCCAACAGATCCATTCATGGGGCCATTTAGACCCAGGACAGATGATGGCTCGATTCCAGAAAAGTTGGTCTGGCAAAGGGTTCCAAACACATGCACAATTGGTATCGAACCGCTGTGTAACCCGTCAAAAGAACAACTTAAGACCCATAAGATCAATACCTCAGCAAAAAGCTCCTGCCCCTGCAGGACCATTCCAGAACATACAGGTCGATTACATCACCCTTCCTGCATGTCAAAGATACACTGATGTCCTTGTAATAGTGGATAACCTCTCGAAATGGGGAGAGGCTGCTCCAGCCAGGAGGGCTACAGCCACCCACACAGGCAAAGTCCTATACAAAGACTATATTCCCAGATGGGGAGTACCAGCTCGCATTGACTCAGACAATGGAACCCACTTTCCAGGTGCTGTTTGCCAGGAGGTTTGCAGGTTACTGATGCTTTACTTAGTTGTTGTCAAAACGTAACAAATGCTGTCAGGTGTCGGCAGCTTGAGGCGATCCTCCTGAGGGGGGGGCACGACTTGGTGCCCGGCGAATCCGTTTACGTAAAAAAAATTCAGCGCGAGCCGTTAGCAGCCAAGTGGGAAGGCCCCTACCAGATATTACTCACAACTCAGTCAGCCGTGAAACTCCCAAGGAAATAAATCATGGATTCACGCATCACATGTGAAGCGCGCGGACAAAAATCAGAATCTGTAAAAATGTTTGCCATAATATTGATTTTCAGTTCCATGTTTGGCCCAGCAGGCCTTACCCAGGAGTTCAATGTTAACATGTTCCTTTACATGTCTACGAGGGAACAAGCGGTCCTGGATCTTGTCCTGTGTAATGAGACAGGATTGATTCATGATCTCATAGTTAGGGATCCTCTCGGAAGGAGCGATCACAATATGGTGGAATTTAAAATACAGATGGAGGGTGAGAAAGTAAAATCAAATACTAGTGTTTTGTGTTTAAACAAAGGAGATTACAAGGGGATGAGAGAAGAACTAGCTAAGGTAGACTGGGAGCTAAGACTTTATGGTGGAACAGTTGAGGAACAGTGGAGAACCTTCAAAGCGATTTTTCACAGTGCTCAGCAAAGGTTTATACCAACAAAAAGGAAGGACGGTAGAAAGAGGGAAAATCGACCGTGGATATCTAAGGAAATAAGGGAGAGTATCAAATTGAAGGAAAAAGCATATAAAGTGGCAAAGATTGCTGGGAGATTAGAGGACTTGGAAATCTTTAGGGGGCAACTGAAAGCTACTAAAAAAGCTATAAAGAAGAGTAAGGTCGAGTATAAGAGTAAACTTGCTCAGAATATAAAAACAGACAGTAAAAGTTTTTACAAATATATAAAACAAAAAAAGAGTGGCTAAGGTAAATATTGGTCCTTTAGAGGATGAGAAGGAAGTTTTAATAATGGAAAATGAGGAAATGGCTGAGGAACTGAACAGGTTTTTTGGGTCGGTCTTCACAGTGGAAGACTCAAATAACATGCCAGCGACTGATAGAAATGAGGCTATGACAGGTGAGGACCTTGAGAGGATTGTTATCACTAAGGAGGTAGTGGTGGGCAAGCTAATGGGGCTAAAGGTAGACAAGTCTCCTGGCCCTGATGGAATGCATCCCAGAGTATTAAAAGAGATGGCTAGGGAAATTGCAGACGCACTAGTGATAATTTACCGAAATTCACTAGACTCTGGGGTGGTCACGGTGGATTGGAAATTAGCAAACGTGACACCACTGTTTAAAAAAGGAGGTAGGCAGAAAGCAGGAAATTATAGGCCAGTGAGCTTAACTTCGGTAGTAGGGAAGATGTTGGAATCTATCATCAAGGAAGAAATAGCCGGCATACATATTTTGCATTCCCCAATATGGCCGAGACACATGTTTATTGGCAGGGAGGAGTTATTTTTAATTGGTAATGGGTTGAAGGCTTATGGAGGACGGTGGAGTTGAGCCCAGGATGGGATCAGCCATGATCACATTGAAGGTATTTAGACTCGGGAGGCTAAATTGCCTACTCCTGCTCCTAGGTCATGTGTTCTCGAGAGGAGATGCTCTGACTGATTTTGCAATACAGCTCTTGGTCTTTAGCATTGTAGGTAGCAGATGAGGAACATATCAGCTATGATCAGCTATGGGGGCAGCAGGGTAGCATGGTGGTTAGCATAAATGCTTCACAGCTCCAGAGTCCCAGGTTCGATTCCCAGCTGGGTCACTGTCTGTGTGGAGTCTGCACGTCCTCCCCCTGTGTGCGTGGGTTTCCTCCGGGTGCTCCGGTTTCCTCCCACAGTCCAAAGATGTGCGGGTTAGGTGGATTGGCCATGCTAAATTGCCCGTAGTGTACTAGAAAAAGTAAGGTTAAGGGGGGGTTGTTGGGTTTCGGGTATAGGGTGGATACGTGGGTTTGAGTAGGGTGATCATGGCTCGGCACAACATTGAGGGCTGAAGGGCCTGTTCTGTGCTGTAATGTTCTATGTTCTATGATAGAATGGCGGAGTAGACACATTGGGCCAAATGGCCTAATTCTGCTCCTGTATCTTATGAAGTTAAGACTGTACACAGAATACTTTTCACTGCACCGCAGTATATGTGGCAATAAAACAAATACAATACAAACAAGTCTTGTTTACACATCCCCTGGGCTCACTTTCCTTTTAAGAAGTACCAAAAGTTGAAATTTCCCCTTCTTCTTTTCCTGTAGTTGTGATCATCCTGATCTCTGTTATCTCCTCCACACACACCCCTTCAAGACCTCTGCCCTCATTTAATTCCGGCCACTATAGCATTTCTGATTTTATTCGGTCCACCATTACTGACCTCTTATCATTTGACTGGGCCACAAGCTCTGGAATTTCCTCCTTAAAAATCTCTCACTCACTTTCCTCTGTTAAGATTATCCTTAAAATCTAATATCTCCTCTTGTGGATCAGTGTAAATTGTTATTTTGTAACATTTCTCTGAAATAGAACAGTACAGCACAGAACAGGCCCTTCGGCCCTCAATGTTGTGCCGAACAATGATCACCCCACTTAAACCCACGTAACCCGTATACCCGTAACCCAACAATCCCCCCATTAACCTTACACTACGGGCAATTTAGCATGGCCAATCCACCTAACCCGCACATCTTTGGACTGTGGGAGGAAACCGGAGCACCCGGAGGAAACCCACGCGCACACGGGGAGGACGTGCAGACTCCACACAGACAGTGACCCAGCCAGGAATCGAACCTGGGACCCTGGAGCTGTGAAGCATTGATGCTAACCACCATGCTACCGTGAGACCCAATGTCTCAAAAAGCTTTATTCTGTCATGGCACAAAATAAATCTGAATTATTGTCACTGCCCTGGACATGTATCATTGTTCTGTCTCATAAATAGGAATTTGTAACTGAGTGAAATAGTTTGTCATGATGAAACATTTCAAAAATGATGCCCTCAACAATGATGGCGACTGAGCCTGAACTGCGCTGCTGCTGCCCCCAATAAAAATGGCGGGTGCGCGTGCGCACTGCTGCTGGTGCCCAAATAAAGTTGATGGGTGCGCATGCGCAACCCCGCTAGCGCGCGATAAAGATGGCAGCTCCATTGTCCCGTCTGTGAGAAAGCTGCAGGCCCCGCGGTACCGGTAGGTTATTATTACGGGTTTTCAGTTTATATAACATATTTACGAAGTGTGTCCAACGACGCGGCTGATTCATCTCTCCCTCGGTCCCGCCATTACGGATTGTGGATCCCAGAAAGAACTTTCTCTGCGCCGCCATTAATTGCACTGCGCATGCTTCACTCGGCCCAGTCCCGCCTCCTCGTTCACTCCGATTGGCTGGAGGATCCGCCACTTGAACCCTATTGGCCAGGAGCTGCCATCAATCATTGCCCTGGCATCGTCAGGTGAGAGGTCAGTGTCGGGGGGCGGGGTTTACAAACCCCAGTGCAGCCCTAGCGCCGAAAGTGAAACAATAAACATTCTCCACTCACTGTCGTCATTTCCGGCTTCTCTCCGCAAACAACCTCATCGAGACCGCGCGGGGGCATTGACAATGTCACTGCATTAGAACAAAAGACTAATGTAACCCCTCCTGTTCAAAAAGGCAGAAACTAGTTAGTTTAAAAGCTGTTGTTGGGAGATCTGGAATCCATGATTGAGGAAATAGTAACTGGACATTTGGAAAATCAAACCGCAATCCATCAATCAGCGTGATTTTGTGAAGGGTAAATCATGTTTGACTGATTTGTTTGAAGTAATAAGCCAAGTGGATAATGGGGTCATGTAGACGTATTTGGACTTCCATAATACATTTGATGAGATGGAATTTAACATGCATAAGTGTGAGGTTATCCATTTTGGTCAGAGGAATAAAAAGGCAACTTATTATCTAAATGGAGAGAAACTTTAGAGGACGTTGGTTTGGGTGTTGAACAAATATTTCACATCTGTCTCCAGCCAAGAGAATGAGGAGGTAGATATGGAACTTGGGGAGAGAGACCGAGAGTTTTTTGAGCGAGTTGACAGAGGGAGTGACAAGGCATTGGAAGTGTTGGCAGGCTTAAAAGTGGACAGATCTCCAGGTCTGGATGAATTGTGTCGCAGGATGCTGTGGGAGGCGAGATTGCAGGGGCCCTGACCCAAATTTTTAATTCCTCTTTGGTGACAGGTTAGGTGCCAGAGGACTGGAGAACAGCTAATATGATCCCACTATTTAAGAAAGTTTGTAGAGATAAGCCAGGAAACTACAGACCAGTGAGTCTCACGTCAGTGGTAGGGAAACTATTGGAGAACATTCAGGAGGAACAAATCCATCTCCACTTCGAGAGGCAGGAATAGTCAGCATGGCTTTGCCAGAGGGATGCCTTCTCAGTAATGTGAAGCAGAGCGACATCAGGGTGAAGAAGGAGGCGAAGCCATGGTGGTAGCCACCAGCAGGACAGATTCGAGGGGCTGAATGGCCTACTCCTGTCACTATGTGTATTTCTGTGATTCTGAAATTCAGACAACACCATGACAGGGAAAGAGTCTGGATTAGAACCTGAGTTAGTCCGAGCTGCAAACCATCCCTCCGGATCCTGGCCCTTCATTGATTTAATTAAGGCCAAGGCAATAGTTGGATTATTGAAAGACTTGATGGAGTTGTTGGAGACCATTTTTCGGGTTGCAGGATAAAGCCTGATGTAATTCACTCCCCACAGGCTTGTGCTGCCTTTGAACTTCATCGAAGCCTCGACACTTTGTGTTGCTGCCGAAACATCCTGACTCCTCACTCCCACCTGGAGCCAGACACCACCTCACCGTACCCGTCTCCAGGACCTTCTGGCGAACTTTCACGTTGTGGAAGTGAATGATAACAGGCCTCGGATGAAAATTATCCCTCGGCCTCCAAGACCGATGCACCCTTTCTAATTTGAAACGCCCAGGCTTCATATCCAGCTTGATGTGAATCGGTCGTCGAAGAACCTAGCGGGAGCCTTGCCCTCCACACTAAATGGACAGAAAATAACATCATTTTGGGCGGACGGTAGCACAGTGGTTAGCACAGTTCCTTCACAGCTCCAGGGTCCCAGGTTCGATTCCCAGCTTGGGTCACTGTGCGGAGTCTGCACGGTCTCCCCGTGTCTGCGTGGGTTTCCTCCGGGTGCACGGGTTTCCTCCCAGTCCAAAGATGTTCAGGTTAGGTGGATTGGCCATGATAAATTGCCCATAGTGTCCAAATAAAAGTTTAGGTGGGGTTACGGGGATGGGATGGAGGTATGGGCTTGGGTGGGGTGCTGTTTCCAAGGCGCAGACTCGCTGGGCCAAGTGGTCGTCTCCCGCACTGTAAATTCTATGATTTAAAAAAAAAAAATTTTAGATTACCAAATTATTTTTTCCAATTAAGGGGCAATTTTAGCGTGGCCAATCCACCTACTCTGCACATTTTTGGGTTGTGGGGGCGAAACCCACGCAGACACGGGGAGAATGTGCAAACTCCACACAGACAGTGACCCAGAGCCGGGATCAAACCTGGGACCTCAGTGCCGTGAGGCGGTTGTGCTAACCACTAGGCCACCGTGCTGCCCTGTAATTTCAATGATGACCATCTGACAGACCAATGACTCGGATGTTCTTTCTCCGACCCTCGGTCCTCTGGGACCTCCGCCAGCCACTCGGCTGGTTTTCAAAGGATTGAATTCTTGCCTCCATCGAGGAGGCATCTTGCTGAATGTTCAGGATTCTCTCCTCAGGATCATCGAGCCTCTTCCTGGCGTTTTGCAGCTGGGCTTCATGAGCTCACAGATATTGAGTCAGCACACTCAGCCTCTGGTCAATAACACAGATAATGTCGGCAGTCATCATTTTCACCGGTCCCCAGAGAGCGGGGGGTCGAGAGACCTCCTGAGGGTCAGGCCACCATGTTGAAAAGGTGGCTCCATTCCCGCTGAATCCATCTGCGCTCTTTTATTGGCGCATTTCTTCACTTTTCTTTCAGAAAATATTTTATTGAGACATTTCTAATTTTAACATTTGGGTGAGAATGGAGTCATCTTTCATGTATAGATATTTCCCACTATCTCTGTCTTTTAGCTTTGATGAAGGGTCATCTGGACTCGAAACGTTAGCTCTTTTCTCTCCCTACAGATGCTTCCAGACCTCCTGAGATTTTCCAGTACTTTCTCTTCGGTTGCAGCTCATATTTGTTGTGACCTCCTGGACAGGAAGCTGTGAGCATGGATCTGACAATCAGCCTGAATTAGCATTTTCAGGAGAATAGGGAGGGTGAATAGCGCCGTAGTGTGGCGACGAGGGGATTTTCACAGTAGCTTCATTGCAGCGTTAATGTCAGCCTACTTGTGACACTAATAAAGATTATTATTATTAGACACAGCAGAATGGGAATTAGGCAAAATACAGCACAGTGGTTAGCACTGCAGCCTCACAGCGCCGAGGTCCCAGGTTCGACCCCGGCTCTGGGTCACTGTCCGTGTGGAGTTTGCACGTTCTCCCTGTGTTTGTGTGGTTTTTGCCCCCACAACCCAAAGATGTGCAGGGTAGGTGGATTGGCCACGCTAAATTGCCCCTTAATTGGAAAAAATGAATTGGGTACTTTAAATTTAAAAAAGAGAATGGAGGAAGTGTGTGGGGTGAAGATTTGCAGCTTTTGGGGAATGAGAGAGGAAAAAATATTTTTTTATTTTTTTTTTTATTATAAATTTAGATTACCCAATTATTTTTTCCAATTAAGGGGCAATTTAGCGTGTCCAATCCACCTAGTCTGCACACATTTTTGGGTTGTGGGGGCGAAACCCACGCAGACACGGGGAGAATGTGCAAACTCCACACGGACAGTGACCCAGAGCCGGGATCGAACCTGGGACCTCGGCGCCGTGAGGCGGTTATGCTAACCACTAGGCCACCGTGCTGCCCCGAGAGGAAAAAATATGACATAGAAACTAGAATTGTCTGTCCTGAGTTTCTATCCTGTACTGTACTGACAGTGATTAATTTTGTAAAATGTTTTTACAGGATATTTGACGAGGAGGAATTACAGGCAGAAATCTCAAATATTAAATCTCAATCCGATAGTCACTCCCTTCCTTGGAACCTGAATATCCTCAGACTATGAATGTGGAATGAAAAATGTTTGCCCAAAATGTCAGCTAAAGAATTCAAACATCAGTGTGACTGGAAAAGCACCGAGAGCCACACAACACACACCCGAGTGAGAGTGTTCCAGTGAACTGACTGTGGAAACATCAGTGTGACCGGAAAAGCACCGAGACCCACACAACACACACCCGAGTGAGAGTGTTCCAGTGAACTGACTGTGGAAAGAGGTTTAACCAGTTACACGGCCTGAAAAAACATCACAACATTCAGAGTGGGGAGGGTCCGTACCTGTGTTGTGGACGAGGCTTCAACTGATTGTCCAGCCTGGAGAGTCACGAGGGGACCCAAAACATGGAGAAACGGTGGAAATGTGGGGATTGTGGGAAGGGATACAGATTCCCATATGAGCTGGAGATTCATCGACGCAGTCACACTGGGGAGAGGCCGTTCACCTGCTCTAAGTGCGGGAAGGGATTCACTCAGTTATCCAATCTGCAGACACATCAGCGAGTTCATACTGGGGAGAGGCCGTTTACCTGCTCTCAGTGTGGGAAAGGATTTTCTCATTTGTCCCACCTATTGAGACACCAGCGAATTCACACCGGGGAGAGGCCATTTACCTGCTCCCAATGTGGGAAAGGATTCCGTGACTCGTCCCACCTATTGAGCCACCAGCATGGTCACACTGAGGAGAGACCATTCACCTGCTCTCAGTGTGGGAAAGGATTTACTCAATCATCTCACCTGCGGATACACCAGCGGGTTCACACTGGGGAGAGGCCTTTTACCTGCTCTCAGTGTGGGAAGGGATTTACTCAGTTATCCAACCTGCAGGCACACCAGCGGGTTCACACTGGGGAGAGACCGTTCACCTGCTCTCAGTGTGGGAAGGGATTCACTCCTTTATCCACCCTCCGGAGACACCAGCGAGTTCACACTGGGGAAAGGCCATTTGCCTGCTCTCAGTGTGGGAAAGGATTTACCCAATTATCCAACCTGAGGAGACACCAGCGAGTTCACACTGGGGAGAGGCCGTCCACTTCTCAACGTGAGAAGGGATTACATGTTTCATCGGACCTGCTGTGACACCAACAATTTCACAATTGATTACAGGGCTTGGATTCTGCTGTTATTGTTTCTGCCCTACATCCAGGACTGCATTTTGTTCATTCTGACAGGTGGTCAGTGGAGATGGTCGGAGGGTTTCTTTCTGCTGGACTGGCCGGTCTCAACACTTTGCCTCCAGTGGGCTGATGCTCTTTGAGCCTTGTTGCTAAAACCTGGCTTCAAATTGCAGAAGGACCACAGAGTGAAAGGGTGTTTGGAAGTTTGAAGATATTTAGTTGCTATTTCTGTTTGGAACCCCCAAAGCGTGCCACGTTGCCATGGAGATGGGCCCTGGTGTTTACATGGTTCTTTTTAATTTATCTGGGTGTTCCTCACAGAAGAAAACGATCAGGGTATGAGGGGCAAGTTTTTTGAGGTGGACTGGGAAACTGATTGGTACAGGGAATACCTAATGTTTAAGGAATTATTACATATTTATCAGGCGGGGTCGGTTACCTCAGCTGGCTGGATGACTGGTTTGTGATGCAGAGCGAGGCCAACAGTGAGGATTCAACTCCCGTACTGGCTGAGTTTATTCATGACGGCCCCGCCTTCTCAATCAGGCCCCTTGCCTGAGGTGTGCTGACCCTCGGGTTAAACCACCTCCAGTCAGCTCTCTCTGTCAATGGCGAGAGCAGCCTATGGGATTTTTGCAACTTGTATTTTGCATATGCACAACAAATATAGATTCCTTTAAGGAAAAAAATCCAACAGGAAATGTAACCATGCCTAATAAGAAAATTTAAAGATTCATGAGATCCATTAGAATTCAGCAAAGGAGGACCAAGAAACTGATGAGAGCAAATTGGTGAGAAACATAACGTGAAAAGGAAAAGATTAGCAAAGACCAATGTGGGTCCATTCCAGGCAGAGACAGGAGAGTTTATAATGGGGAGTAAGGAAATGGCAGAGAAACTAAACAATGTGTGTCTGTCTTCACAGAGGAAGATACAGAAATTGTCCCCAAAACACCAGAGAACCAAGGGACTGGCAGAGATTAGTATTGGTGAAAAAGTCATCTTGGAGAAATTAATGGGGTTGAAAGTGAATAAATCCCCAAAAGCTGATGATCTACATCCCAGAGTGTTGAAGCAGGTGGCTGTAGAGATCTCTATTCCTCATTCTAAATTCTCCTGACACTATCTGGAATGGCCAAATCTTTGTCTGAGCCAAACGTTTCCTTTTTACGTAGCCACAGAAGCTTTTACACTCCATTTTTATGTATTTTGCTAGTTCACATTCTGTTCTATTCTCCCTTTTTTACCTCTGTGTCTTGGTTGAAGAACAGAAGTAAATCCTCGGGAATGAATCATCACTTTGGACAGGTTCTGACACAATTAAGTTTCGACTTCCAGGACAGAGTTACTATAATCGTGGAGTGTGATTTTAGATTGTGCAAGGGCACAGTTCTCATTTATAGTTTAACGTGTAGGTTTCCGAGTTAAAGTAGCTTCTGGTTTGTTTTTGTTGTATTAAAAGTCATAAAACTTTTTAAAAATTTGTTTTTATTCAAAATTGTTCAATAATTTTTACAAAGTACTACCAAAAGAAAACAATGAAAAGAAAACATAGCAGTAAAACAGAAAGCAACTTAATTTAACAAAATAAGGTGGGGTATCTGCCCTTTACAAATGAAATCCATCCACTGCCTAAGCCACCCCCCCCCCCCCCCCCCCCTCTGGTTTGCTGCTGCTGCTGACCTCCACCTAATGTTCCGCGAGAAAGTCAAGGAACGGTTGCCACCGCCTGGAGAACCCCTGTAAGCACCCACGCAAGGCAAACTTTATCCTCTCTAACCTGAGAAATCTCGCCATGTCACTGACCCAAGCCTCTACGCTTGGGGGCTTTGCGTTCCTCCACATTAACAAGAGCCTTCTCCGGGCTACTAAGGAGGCAAAGGCCAGAACTCCGGCCTCTTTCGACTCCTGCCCTCCCGGATCGTCCGATACCCCAAATATCGCTATCCCCCAGCTCGGTTTTACCCGAGTGTCCAAGACCTTGGACATACCCTTTGCGAAGCTTATCCAAAACCCTGTAAGTGCCGGGCATGCCCAGAACATATGGACATGATTTGTCAGGCTCCCTGAGCACCTCACACACCTGTCCTCCACCCCAAAGAACTTGCTCATTCTCGCTGCTGTCACGTGCGCCCGGTGCACCACATTAAACTAAATCAGGCTGAGCCTGGGGCAGGATTAGGAGGAATTGACCCTGCCCAGGGTGTCAGCCCACAGGCCCTCATCCAGCTCCTCCACCCACTTGCCCTTCAGCTCCTCCACTGAGGCCTCCGCCTCCTGCAGCTCCTGATATATTTCCAATATCTTGCCATCCCCTACCCACATGCCTGAGACCACCCTGTCCTGTATCTTCTGGGCAGGCAGCAGTGGGAATTCCCCCACCTTTTCCACGAACCTGCATGTAGCTAAAGGTATTCCCCGGGGGGTAGCCCAAATTTATCCTCCAGCACCTTCAGACTAGCAAAAGTCCCATCAATGAACACGTTCCCCCATCCTTTTGATACCCACCCTGTGCCAACTTAGGAACGCCCTGTCTATTCTACCCGGAACGAACCAGTGATTATTCTGTATTGGGGCTCAGATTGAAGCCCCTGCCTCCCCCGCGCCGTTTCCACTGCCCCCAGATCCTCAATGTCGCCGCCACCACTGGGCTCGTGGTATACTGCATCGGCGGAAGCGGCAACGGTGCCGTTATCAGTGCAAAAGTCATAAAACTTGAAGTCCCGTCGGGTCATCCTTTCATTTGTTGAGTGGGAATTTGAATTTTTCTAAGGTGCCGACCTTTACGGAAATCCAAATCCACAAGTTTTGTTTTCCTATTTGAGCCTCGGGCACCTTTCTGTCTCTATTGCTCGTGTCACTGACAGCCAGGTGATGGAGCTGAGGGCTGAATTTAGCTGAGAATAACCGGACCTGTTCCCCATTTGGGGAACTGCCATGGGCATCGCTAATAGAGACAGGAAGGTGCTGGAGGACTGACTGGGAACTGCACCTCCAACCAATCAGGGTTCAGGGCAGGGGGGTGACCAGGGCTGATGGTGATGCGACCCCCAGGGTTCAGTGCCCCCGTGTCCAAAGCGGGGACTCACGGGAACAGGGTACAAAGGAGCTGAAGGGAAACTATTTGGGACCAGAATATCGTGAACATCCTGGTACTCTGGTTGTCTTTGATCCTCAAGTAATTTTCTGTTAGCTTTTTATAACCACGTTCTGTTTCATCAATTAACTTTTCACAAGAAAATATTTGAATTTGTTGGACTTTTCCTGATTAAATTTGTTCACTTTCAGGAAAGTGGCTGAAAGGGGTTGACAGGCTCTTTAACACAAAGTGAGTCCCTCTAAGGTAATTGGCAAAGACGCCAGAGGGGTAGAGGAAATTTGAATTTTCTTTGACACAGTGTTTGAAAATGGGTTCAGGGAATCAATTGTGATTGCCTAGAACATTGTGAACATGACTAGAACATTAGGGGCTGGTTTATCACAGTGCTAAATTTCTGGCTTTGAAAGCAGACTAAGGCAGTCCAGCAGCATGGTTCGATTCCCGTACCAGCCTCCCCGAACAGGCGCCGGAATGTGGCGACCAGGGAGTTTTCACAGTAACTTCATTTGAAGTCTACTTGTGACAATAAGCGATTTTCATTTCATTTAATTCACTAATTTATCAAGGTTCTCTGAGGAAGTAGCAAGGGATGTCAATAAAGGGGAACCTGTAGATGTGCTTTTATCATTTCCCAAGGTGTCACATCAAAGGTTAATACACAAAATAAGAGTTCATGGGTGTGGGGGCAACATATCAGCATGGATAGAGGATTGGTTAGCGAACAGGAAGCAGCCAGTAGGTATAAATGGGTCATTTCTGGGTGGGTAAGATGTGACAAGTAGAATGTCACCAGGATCAGTGCTGGGCTCCCAACCATTTACAATCTGTATGAATGTGTTGGATGACGGGATTGAATGTCTGGCGGCTACATTTTCTGATGCCTCAAAGGCAGGTAGGAAAGTAATTTGTGAAGTGGATTTCAGGAATCTGCAAAGGATTACAAATAGGCTAAGTGAGTGGCAAAAACCTGTCAGCTGGAGCATAACTTTGGAAAATGTGAATTGTCCATTTTGTCAGGAAGTATTAAATAAACAATATTATTTAAATGGAGAGATTGCAGAACTTGGAGTTACAGAGGGATCAGTGTGCCCTGATACAGTTAGTCTGCAGGTACAGCAAGTGATCAGGAAGGTCAATGGCATTGTTGTTAATTGCAAAGGAAATGGAAACAAAAAGTAAGGATGTTTTGCTGCAGTTGTACAGGGCCTTCGTGGGACCATATTTAGAGCACTGTGTACCGTTTGGGTCTCCTTATTTCAGTAATGAGATAAGTGCTTTAGAAGCAGTAGAGAGAAGGTTAACTCCCCGGAATGAGGGGGTTACCCTCTGAGGAAAGGTTTGACAGGTTGGGCCTGTATCCCTTGCAGTTTAGAAGAATGAAAGATGATCCTATTTAAACACATGAGACGCTGAGTGGAATTGAGAGAGAGAATGCCTCCCCTTGTGGCAGAGACTAGAACTAGGGGACACCATTTACAAATAAGGGGTCTCCCATTTAAGATGCTGATGATAATTTTGCCCCCTGATGACAGTGGGTGTATGAATCTTTCTTCCCCAGAGAGGGCCGGAGGCAGGGCCATCGAATCTGCTTTAAGGCTGAATTTGATAGATTCTTGATTGACAAGAGAGTGAAAGGGTGGAGGAAGGAAAGGAGTTGAGACCACAATCAGATTAGCTCTGATTTCATTGAATGATGGAGCAGACTCGAGGGGCCGATTGGCCGACTCCTGATTTGTATTCACCCTTAACACCCCCACTTTCCCAAACTCTGAAATGATTCACAGTGATAGCCCTTATTGGTGGCAATGATTAGATTTTATTCAGTGTAAATAAGAGTTGACAGTCTAATGTATGTATCAATGCTTTGATGCTGTCACAATGTTGTCTCAATCCCTTGGTCACATTAACCATTTCATCCCCTGCTGTGTCTCAAGTGGCTGTGTGTGTTTGGGACCCAGCCTTCAGCCCATTTCACCATGAATTTACACTTGCTATTTTTCACATGTAACAAATCACATCTTCACACTCACACCAGTATCCCAAAATCATGTCACACACTCTTAACTCAGATGTGTTGATGAAAAGACCAAAGTGAGTGTCTGTCTTTCTTATTTCCCTGTTACAGTGCTGATATTTCACATAATGGCCGGGCTTTCAAATATGGATTTCTTTAAAACAAAATTCATGGGCAAGGATGGAAATATTTCCAAGAGAAAGTGATCAACTCATTCATCCCATCGACGCATTCCAGACTTTCACTGGAAAGTAGGTGGATACCAGATTGAAACATTCCATTCAGACACACCCATGGTTAAAGTATTCCAATTCATTTATTGTCCAGGACAATATAGTCACAATATCTTTAAAACAGAAAATAAACGTTCCTATGTGATTTCAGACATTAACATATTCTGTTTGTTCTTTATGGTCGATGTCAGGCTGGGGTTGTTCACCTTTTCGCAAAGGAGGTTGAGGGGAGAGTTGATAGAGGCGGACAAGATTATGACAGGTTTCGATAAGGTGGATAAAGAAAAGTTGTTCCCATTAGCTGAAGGGACAAGGACAAGGGGGAGAAAGATTTCAGGTTTTGGGTAAAAGATGCAGAGGGAATGTGAGGGAGAATATTTTGATGCAGGGAATGGTAATGACCTGGAACTTGCTGCCCGTGAGGAGGGTGGAAATGAAGAAAATGGAAGATTTCAAATGGAAACCGAACGGGCATCTCGGGATCTAAACTTGCAGGGCTACAGGGATAGTTTGGGGTAATGGGACTGACTAGTTTGCTTTAGGGAGCCAACAGGTAATCAATAGGCTGAATGGCCTCCTCGGATCTCACGACTGATCTGAAAACAACAATTGCAGCTGCTCCAGTCTCTCCCCCCTCATTGAAGTCCCTCATCCCTGGTACTATTCTCATAAATCTCCTCCGCACTCTCTCTGAGAACATCACATCTTTCCTAGTGTGGGGCCCATATATCAGGTTCCATTCCAGAGGGATCGAATTGAAGCAGGGAGTTATGTTCAACTTGTTTAGATCCAGGGCTGGACGACACTGGGAGCACCGTCAACATTGATGATCTCCGTTTAGAAAAAGGAAATAGAGACTCTGGAAAAGGAGCAACAAAGATTCCAAGAATATACGAGAACAGCGCATTTAATCTTAGGAAAGACTGGGACTGCTTTCCTCTAGAAAAGAGAAAACTTAAAAGTGACCTAATGGAAGATTATGAGGAGGTTCAATAATTCAATAGGAATTTCAGCAGAAACCTCTTTACCCAGTGAGTGGTGAGAATGTGGAACTCACCACCACAGAGAGTGGTTGAGGTGAACAGCATGAATACATTGAAGGGGAATCTGGATACAGACATGAGGGAGAAAGGAATAGAAGGAGATGCTGATGGGGGGGGATGAAGAGGGGTGGGTGGAGGATCATGTGGAGCATAAATACTGACATAGACCAATGGAGCCAACTGGCTGCAAACTCAATGGAACATAGATAAATGTATTGATTTTAGATCCACCTGTACTGGTAGGGAACATCTCTATTCCTCCCACTGTGAAGGCCAACATACCATTCTATTGACATAGAAACATAGAAAATAGAAGCAGCAGGAGGCACTATACAATTGCAGTAAAACAGGCCCTTTGAGCCTGTCCACCATTCATTCTGATCATAGCTGATCATCAAGTTCAATACCCTGGTCCCGCTTTCACCCCCCCAGATCCCTTTGTCCCTCAAGCCCCAAGAGCTGTATCTCATTCCTTCTTGAAATTACACTATGTTTTGGCCTCAACAATTTTTGTGGTAGCGAATTCCAGATTCCCCACTCTCTGGATGAAGAATTTTCTCTTCACCTCAGTCTGTAAATGTTCCCCCTTATCCTCAAACTATGACCCCTAGTTCTGGACTCCCCCACCATCGGGAACATTCTTTCTGAATCTACCCTGTCTAATCCTTTTAGAATTTTGGAAGTTTCGATGAGATCCCCTCTCACTCTTCTAAACTCCAATAAATATAATCCTAACCGATTTAGTCTCTCCTCATATGACAGTCCCACCATCCCAGGAATCAGCCTGGTAAACATTCACTGCACTCCCTCCATTGCAAGAACATCCTTCCTCAGATAAGGACACCAAACTGAACAAAATACTCCAGGTGTGGCCTCACCAATGCCCTATAAAACTGCAATAAAACATCTCTATTCCTCCCGTTATGAAGGCCATCATACCATTTGCCTTCTTTCCTGCCTGCTGTACCTGTGCGCTTACTTTCAGTGACTGATGCACGAGGACACAGGCCGCGCTGAGTATCCACCTCTCTCAAATTACACCCATTCAAATAATCTGCCTTCCTATTTTTGCTACTGAAGTGGACATCCACATTATACTGAATCTGCCATGCATGTGCACTCACTCCGCCTGTCCAAATCCTGCTGAAGCATCTCTGCATCCTCCTCATAGCCATCTGGCCCATCGAGTCTGCATCGACCCTCTGAAAGAGCACTCCACCCAAGTCAACTCACCCATTCTATCCCAATAACCAAACCTACACATAGGCACAAATGGGCAATTTAGAATGGCCAATCACCTAACCTGCACATCCTTGGACACTGAGGCAATTTGGCATGGTTGGTGGACCTCAAAAGAGTGGCCAATCCACCTAACCTGCACATCTGTGGACTGTGGGAAGAATCAGGATCACCGGGAGAAAACCCACGCTGACACGGGGAGAAGGTGCAAACTCCACACAGGCAGTCACCCAGAACTGAACCCTATACAGGATGAAATAGGTGTCCTTCATCATCTTTTGTGGATCATTTCAGTGGGAATGTGCTCTTAAGACTCAACATCAGCCCACTGGGAGCTACGTCGGGAGACCGGCCAGTCCAGCAGAAAGAAACCCTCCCACTTCACCAACTGTCAGAATGTCAACCCTGGATGTGATTAACAGGAGCAGTAACAGCAGAATCCAGCCCTTGTAATTGCTTGTGAACTCGCTGATGTGTCTGCAGGTTGGCTGACTGTGTGAATCCCTTCCCACAAACAGAACAGATGAATGGTCTCTCCCCAGTGTGAACTCTGATGTGTCAGCAGGCTAGATGACTGAGTGAATCCCTTCCCACATTGAGAGCAGAGGAATGGCCTCTCCCCAGTGTGAACACGCTGGTGTTTCAACAGGGTGGATGAATCTCGGAATCCCTTTCCACAGGCAGGGCAGGTGAATGGTCTCTCCCCGGTGTGAATTCGCTGGAGAGAGAGCAGGATGGAGGACTGAGTGAATCCCTTCCCACAGTCAGAACAAGTGAATGGCCTCTGCCCATTGTGAACTCGCTGGTGTATCAGCAGCTTGGATAACTGAACAAATCCCTTCCCACATTCAGAGCAGGTGAACGGCCTCTCTCCAGTGTGAACCGGCTTGTGTGTCAGTAAGTGGGTTAACTGAGTGAATCCCTTCCCACACCGAGAGCAGGTGAATGGCCTCTCCCCCGTGTGAACCCGCTGGTGTTTCTGTAGATTGGATGAATTAGTAAATCCTTTGTCACACTGGGAGCAGGTGAAAGGCTTCTCCCCAGTGTGAACTCTCTGGTGTGACTGCAAATGGGATAACAGAGTGAACGCCTTCCCACATTCAGAACAGGTGAATGGCCTCTCACCAGTGTGAACTCGCTGGTGTGACTGAAGGTTGGATGATCGACTGAACCCCTTCCCACAATCACAGCAGGTGTATGGCCTCACCCCGGTGTGAACTCGCTGGTGCATCAACAGGTTGGATAAATCACTGAACCCCTTCCCACAGTCAGAGCAGGTGAACGGCCTCTCTCCACTGTGACTGCGTCGATGGATCTCCACCTCAGACGGAGCTTTGAATCCCTTCCCACAGTCCCCACATTTCCACGGTTTCTCCATAGTGCGGGTGATCCTGTGTGGCTCCAGGTTCGATGATCAATTGAAGCCTCGTCCACACACAGAGCACGGGTACAGACTCTCCTCGCTGTGCATGGTGTGATGTTTTGTCAGGCTGTGTAACTGGTGAAAGATCTTTCCAGTCAGTTCACTGGAACACTCTCACTGGGGTGTGTGTTGTGTGGCTCTCAGTGCTTTTCCAGTCACACTGATGTTTGAAATCTTTAGCTGACAGTCGGACAAACATTTCTCCTTCTAGATTCAAAGGGTGATGATATTCAGGTTCAAGGGAATAGAGTGACTGTCAGATTGAGACATGATGTTTGAGATTTCTGTCTGTAATTCCTCATCTAATATCCTGTAAAAACAATTTACAAAAGTCATCACTGTCAGTACAGGACAGAAACTCAGAACAGACAATTCTAGTTCCCATGGAACATTCTTTCCTCTCTTATTCCCGAAAGCTGCAAATCTCCATCCCACACAGTCTCTCTCCATTCTCACTCTGCTGGATCCCTGTGGTGTGCCACTTTACACTGGCTTCCAGTCACTAAAGCAGCCGTCCATCATCACCCTCTGTCTCCTACAGCTAAGCTGATTTTGAATCTACCATATCACGTTACGTGTATCCCATGTGCTTTGCCTTCTTTGTAAAGTCTCCTGTGTGGGATCTGGTCAAAGGCTTTGCTGAAATCCATGTAAACCTCATCAACTGCACTACCCTCATCTACACAGCTGGTTACATAAATAATCAATCCAAAATTGTTAGGCATTACCTCCCTCTAACAATGCCATGCCAACTATTCCTGATCAAATATTGCCTCTTCAAGTGAAGATAAGTCTCTCTCCTTCTGAATTTTTTCCAATATTTTCCTGAGCACTGACATGAGACTCATTAGTCTGTAGTTCTCGAGTTTATCTCTACAACCTTTCTTAAATAGTGGGACAACATTAGGTGATCTCCAGTCCTCTGGCACCTCTCCGTGACCAGAGATGAATTAGAAATTTAGAACATAGAACATAGAACAGTACAGCACAGAACAGGCCCTTAGGCTCTCGATGTTGTGCCGAGCAATGATCACCCTACTCAAATCCACGTATCCACCCTATACCCGTAACCCAACAACCCCCCCTTAACCTTACTTTTTAGGACACTACGGGAAATTTAGCATGGCCAATCCACCTAACCCGCACATCTTTGGACTGTGGGAAGAAACCGGAGCACCCGGAGGAAACCCACGCACACACGGGGAGGACGTGCAGACTCCGCAGAGACAGTGACCCAGCCGGGAATCGAACCTGGGACCCTGAAGCTGTGAAGCATTTATGCTAACCACCATGCTACCATGCTGCCCTCAAACATGTTGCATGACTAACAGGAAAGGGCTCGTCCGGGATTTGAACCCGGGACCTCTCACAAATTTCGACACCGAGACACCCGAAGCGAGAATCATACCCCTAGACCAACGAACCCCTCAATTTGGGTCGGAGCCCCTGAAATCTCCTCCCCCATCTCTCACAGCATCCTGGGACACAGTTCATCCAGACTTGGGGATTCGTCCACTTTTAAGCCTGCAATACCATGTCACTCCCTATCTCAATTTGCTCAGGAACCTCTGTCTCGGTTCCATATCTACCTCCTCATTCTCTTGGGTGAAGACAGATGTGAAGTATTGTCCTCTGGCTCCACACACAGATTGCCCCTTTGTCCCTAATGGGAACACACTGTTCTTGATCTGATGGAAGATCCTGCTGACCTGAAACATTAACTCTGTTTCTCTCCACAGGCGCTGCCCAATATACTGAAGATTTCCAGCATTTGTGGGGTTTCTTTTTTTTTATATAATCACAGCTGTCCAGGTGGTGTCTAACTAGGATTTTATATATCTCAGTGCTTCTCCAGTCACACAGATACTGGAAATCTTTACCGACAAACAGAACAGACCAGCAGAAATAGGAACAGGAGTCCGTCATTCAGCCTTTGAGCTGCTCCACCATTTAATAAGATCACGGCTGACCTAACACTCGCTAAGTCCACTGCCCTCAGTAACCCTTAATTCCCCTACTGATTAAAAACAGATCGATCTCAGCCTTGCAACTGATCAATGGCTCGGCCTCCACATTTCCTGGGGTAAATAATTCCAAGATTTACCAGTTTGGGAGAAGACATTCTTTCCGCATTTGGCAGACACCCATCGTTCCTTGAAGAAGGTGATCAAGACATTTAGTGTTCTAAATGTGGCCTCACTGGCTGCTTGTGAAGCTGCAGCAACACCACTTTGCTATTAGACTCCATCCTCCTTGAAATAAACAGAATAATAATCTTTATTAGTGGCACAAGTAGGCTTAACACTGCAATGAAGTTACTGTGAAAATCCCCTAATCGCCACACTCCAGCATCTGTTCGGTTACACCGAGGGAGAATTCAGAATGTTCAATTCACCTAACAAGCACGTCTTTCGGGACTTGTGGCAGAAAACCGGAGCACCTTAAAGAAACACACGCAGATACGGGGAGAACGTGCAGACTCTGCAAAGACAGTGACCCAAGCTGGGAATCAAACCCAGGTCCCTGGCGCTGTGAAGCAACAGTGCTAACCATTGTGTTATTGTGCCACCCGATAACTCGGGTGATTATTTGATTATTCTGCCCGCTGTCCCAAGGTAGCAGCAGGTGTTGACAGAGTCAGTGGATGGAAGGGGGTTGGGAAGTGGGTGAGAAGAATGGATGGGAGGACACCAAGATCCCGCTGCACAAAAGCATTTTGAAGTTTCTCTTCATTTAGATAATAAGTTGCCTTTTTATTCAATTTTGGCCCACTCACCCAACCCATGCAAATCCATTAGTTTATTTCATATTTCCCCACTGCAACTTGATTTCCCACCCATTTCAGAGTTATCTACAAATTTGGATATTGTATATTCTGTCTGTCCCATAATCATTAATACAGGTTGTAAATAGATGGAGCCCGAGGGCCAAACCCTGAGGCACATCACTGGTTACAGCTTGCCGACCAGAAAAAGACAGATTAATCCTCACTCTACTGTCGGTTGGTTAGCCAATCCTCTATCCAAGTGATAGAATTTGGGAGAATTTGGTTCAAGCGCCTGACTAGTTAACAGGAGATCCTGGGTTCGAAATCCAGTGGTGCCTACTCTTTATTTTAAGGACGGCACAATAGCACAGTGGTTAGCACTGTTGCTTCTCAGTGCCAGGGACCCGGGTTCCACTCTCGGCTTGGGTCACTGTGCGGAGTCCGTATGTTCTCACCGTGTCTGCGTGGGTTTCCTCCGGGCGCTCTGGCATTCTCCTACAAGTCCCAAAAGACGTGCTGTTAGGCGAATTGGACATTCTGAATTCTCCCTCCGTGTACACGAACAGGCGCCAGAATGTGGCGACTCGGGGGTTTTCACAGTAACTTCATTGCAGTGTTAATGTCAGCCTACTTGTGACACTAAAAAAGATATATTACATTGCCTGTCATTCCCATGGGATCTTACCTTGTTTATTACCTTTTGTGCAGCACCTTATCAAATGTATTCTGGAAGTCCAAATACATCGACAGTACCCCCATTATTCATTTGGCTTGTTACACCTTCGAAGAACTTTAACAAATGATTCAAACACGATTTACCTTTCACAAAACCATGCTGACTCTGATGGACCTCTCACCTGATACAGCAAAATATAGATAGATTGGAGAGTTGGGCAGAGAAATGGCAGATGGAGTTCAATCCAGGCAAATGCGAGGTGATGCATTTTGGAAGATCTAACTCAAGAGCAGACTATATGGCCAATTGAAGAGTCCTGAGGAAAATTGATGTACAGAGAGATCTGAGAGTTCAGGTCCATTGAACCCTGAAGGTGGCAACGCAGGTCGATAGAGTGGTTAAGAATGTATACAGCATGCTTGCCTTCATCGGACGGCGTATTGAATACAAGAGTCAGCAGGTCATGTTACAGTTGTATCGGACGTTGGTTAGGCCACATTTGGAATACTGCATGCAGTTCTGGTCGCCACATTACCAGAAAGATGTGGATGCTTTAGAGAGGGTGTAGAGGAGGTTCACCAGGATGTTGCCTGGTATGGAGGGTGCTAGCTATGAAGAAAGGTTGAGTAGATAGGACTGTTTTCATTGGAAAGACGGAGGTTGAGGGGAGAACTAATTGAGGTCTACAAAATTATGAGAGGTATGGACAGGGTGGATAGCAACAAGCTTTTTCCAAGAGTGGGGGTGTCAATTACAAGGGGTCACGATTTTCAAGGTGAGAGGGGAAAAGTTTAAGGGAGATGTGTGGGGAAAGTTTTTTACGCAGAGGGTGGTGGGTGCCTGGAATGCTTTGCCAGCGGAGCTGGTAGAGGCTGGTACGAGAGCATCATTTAAGATGCATCTGGACAGATATATGAAGGGGTGGGGAACAGGTTTAGATAAAGGATCTGTATCGGCGCAGGCTGGGAGGGCTGAAGGGCCTGTGCTGTAATTTTCTTTGTTCTTGAAACCTCACAATGCCCGGGGAATGATTGACGGCATCTCCGGACCAATGGAAGCAGAGGGGCGGGACCGGAGGCTTGTTCGGAAGCAGCTGGTCCTCCAACCAATCACAGTGAATGGGTGGGCGGGACTGGGCTGAGTGAAGCATGCGCAGTGTGATTAATGGCGACGTGAAGAAGGTTCTTTCTCCGATTCACAATCCATAAAGGTCGGAATGGCAGGTCAGTGGGATCAGCCCGGTCGTTAGGCACACTTCCTAAACATATGATAGAAACAGGAAACCGGGAAAAATAACCTACCGGTACCCGGTGACCTGAGCGGAGGCTGCAGCTTTCTCACAGACAGGACGAAGCAGCCGCCATCTTTGTTTCGCACTAGAAGCAATGCGCATGCGCACACATTTTCAATTGCGTCTTCACAGCAGTGCGCAAGCGCGCCCTGCATATTTTGATTGGAGCAGAGCGCATGCTCAGTCGCCATCATTGTTGGGGGCAACATTTTAAAAAATGTTTCTTCATGTCAGAATGTCATCAAACTTTTTCACTCTGAGTTACAGATTATTATTTATGGGGCAGAACAATGATACATATCCAGAGCTGTGACAATAATTCGTATTTATATTGTGCCTTGAACAGAATAAAACATTAAGACTTTTCAGAGAAACGTTACAAAATAGGTGATCTTGGTGGTGATGTGGATATATGTTTGGGAGCTCATCTGGGGGTGAAATATTTCACCAGGGATGTAAACAGTTTGCTTCAGCCTCAGACATTTTGCAGGAACAGACAGGGATCGTGTTTGTCTAGGGAACGGAAGAGAAGGGGCAGCAGGGTAGCATGGTGATTAGCATAAATGCTTCACAGCTCCAGGGTCCCAGGTTCGATTCCCGGCTGGGTCACTGTCTATGTGGAGTCTGCACGTCCTCCCCCTGTGTGCGTGGGTTTCCTCCGGGTGCTCCGGTTTCCTCCCACAGTCCAAAGATGTGCGGGTTAGGTGGATTGGCCATGCTAAATTGCCCGTAGTGTCCTAATAAAAGTAAGGTTAAGGGGGGGGGGGTTGTTGGGTTACGGGTATAGGGTGGATACGTGAGTTTAAGTAGGGTGATCATGGCTCGGCACAACATTGAGGGCCGAAGGGCCTGTTCTGTGCTGTACTGTTCTATGTTCTAATGGGTTTAATCTTCTCAATATTTAAATAGAGTAAATTTCTGCTCCTTCAGCACTTGAGGTCAGACAAGATCGGACATTGTGTGTCTTGGAAGGGAACTTACAGGTAGTGATGTTAACATACAGCTGCTGTCCTGGTCCATCCAGGTGGTGGAGGTGAAGGGTTGAGGAGATTCTGTCAAATTGTGATTCCGATATAGGTATATATTCTCATTTCATTTTTTTCAAATGCCTCTCCATTGTTCCTGTCACTCCCACTTCCTTTTCTCTCTCCCTTTCCCTCATCATTTCTGTCTTTCCTCTCTGTCTCTCCACCATGACTCACTCTCTTTTTCTCTCTCTCTGTCTTTCTTGTCACGTGGAATTCCCTAGCCCAGAAGGTTGTGGATGCTCCATCGTTGAATATATTTAAGGTTAAGATGGTGTGATGTTTGGTCTCTCAGGAAGTCAAGGAAATGGGGAGCTGACAGGAAAGGAGACTGGAAGACTAAGATCAGCCACAATCGTGTTCAATGGCAGAACAGGTTTGTCAGGCCGAATGATCTACTTCTGCTCCTGTTTCTTGTATTCTTGCAGAGGCCCGAGTCTTGTGTGGATTCCAACCGGTTGGCAGGTTCCCTTCCCTGAATGACATTAGTGAACCAGTTGGGTTTTTATGACAATCCAACAGTTTTCATGGTCACTTTATCCCAGTGTTGGCCCCACAAATGACCAGATTCATTCAGCTCAATTTCACAACCTGTCTTTGTGTTTTTGTGGGTTCTCTCTCATTCCCTTTTTTTTGTTTTAAATCAATTTAACAGTGTTACAAGGGGAAGATTTGCAGTCAGGAAAGCCAAACATTACATCAGGATCGGAGGATCGCCTAATTTGTTGCAATCTGAATATCGGTGAATTTTGAACATGGAAGGAAAAAGCAGCATTCACTGTGAGGAGAAACCATGGGAATGTGAGGAGGGATTCAGAGCCACATCTCAACTGGAAATTCATCATCCCAGACCCTCTGGGGAGAGATCATTCACTTGCTCCGATTGTGGGAAGGAATTCTCTCGATCATCCAGCCTGCTGCAACACCAGCGAGTGCACACCGGGGAGAAACCATTCAACTGCTCCGTGTGTGGGAAGGGATTCGCTCAGTCATCCAGCCTGCTGAGACACCAGCGAGTTCACACTGGGAAGAGACCATTCATCTGCTCAGAGTGTGGGAAAGGATTCATTCGGTCATCAGACTTGATGACGCACCAGCGGGTTCACACGGACGAGAGACCATTTAAATGTCCAGACTGCGGGAAGTGCTATAAAGGTTCTCGGGCTCTGATACTCCATCAACGTGTTCACACCGATGAGAGACCTTTTCAATGCCCAGACTGTGGGAAATGCTTTAAAAGTTCCGGGGAACTTATGCGGCATCAACGTATTCACACTGACGAGAAACCGTTCAGGTGCTCTTACTGTGGGACTGGGTTCAAGACATCATCTGACCTCACTGTACACCAGCGAATTCACACTGGGGAGAGGCCGTTCACCTGCTCCCAGTGTGGGAAGACATTCACTCAGTCATCCAGCCTGCTGACACACAAGCGAGCTCACACTGGGGAGAGGCCTTACATCTGCCCCAAGTGTGGGAAGGGATTCACACAGTCATCCAACCTGATGAGACACCAGCAAATTCACAAGTAATTACAGTGCGTGGATTATGCTGTTAATCACATGCAGGTCTGATCCATCTTCATTGGGGTCTGTTTCTGCTGATGTTATTGAATTTCAACCTCGTTACATAAGCTAATATCCAAGATAACATTTTAATAAATCAGCTTAATGCGCTATATTTAATCTTTTTTTTAAATTTAGAATGCCAATTAATTTTTTCCCAATAAAGGGGCAGTTTAGTGTGGCCATTCTACCTAACCACATCTTTTGGGTTGTGCTGGCAAAACCCACGCAAACACGGGGGGAATGTGCAAACTCCACACGTTCAGTGACCCAGAGCTGGGATAAAACCTGGGACCTTGGCGCAATGAGGCCCCAGTGCTAACCCACTGCACCACCGTGCTGCCCCTATTTAATTTTTTTAACACCTCAAACATAAGTTAGTTCCTTTTGAAGGATCCTCCTTCTCCCCTGTCTTCTCCATTCTCATCTCCAAAAACAACTGTGAGGAGCTCATGGAGGTTCTTTGTCACAAAGATTGAGACAATCCGATCAGCTGCCTCTGCTGCTTCCCTCCCTTCCTCTAACCCACCAGACAAAACTGTCTCTAAAACTCCCCCTTGTCTGAGTCATGAACTCACATCTATCTCCAGTTTCTGTCTGGTCTCCTGTCATGTCCCGTTCAATCAAATCTTGTTTACGAAACCTGCCTTCTGCTCCATTGACCCTATTCTCACTAAACCGCTGACCATCCAACTTCCCCACATTAACTGATATTGTTAACAGTTCTCTCTCTCTCTTCTGGTGTTGCCCCTCAATTTAAATACACCATCCTCACCCATCCTGAGAAAACAACCCTTGACCCCCAACTTCTTTGCAAATGACCACCCCGTCTCCAACCTCCCTTTCCTCTCCAGTTTGGTGTCCCCCAAGGATCTATTCTTGGCCCATCCTATTTCTCATCTACATGATGGCACTAGAATCCATAGAATCACCACAGTGCAGAAGGAGGCCACTTGGCACACCGAGTTTGCATTGACTGCCTGAAAGAGGACCCTAGCTAGGCCCACTCCCCCTTCCTCCCCCATAACACCACCTAACCTGCACATCTTTGGACTGTGAGAGGAAATCAGAGCACCTGGAGAAAACTCACACAGATTTGGGGAGTATGCACAAACTACACACACTGTGTGGTATTTGCACGTTTTCCCCGTGTCAGCGTGGGTTTCCTCCAGATGCTCTGGTTTCCTCCCACAGTCCAAAGATGCGCAGGTTAGGTGGATTGGCCATGCTAAATTGCCCCTTAGTGTCCAATATTCAGGTGGGGTTACGGGGATAGATCAGGAGAGTGGGTCTAGGTGGGGGTGATCATTTAGAGGGTCAGTGCAGAATCGATGGGCTGAATGGCCTCCTTCTGCACTTTTAGGATTCTATTAAAGACAAATGTGGGTCCATTACAGGACGAGACAGGATTTATTTATAATGGGGAAGAGGGAAATGACAGAGAATCTAAATAATTACTTTGTGTCTGTCTCCACGGAGAAACGTAGAAAAAACCCTCCCAGAAATAAGAGAGAAACTACAGACTAATGGGAATGAGGAACTGAATGAGATGAGTGAAAAAGTAGCACTGGAGAAATTAATGGGATTGAAAGTTGATAAATACCAGGGACCCGATGATTTACATTGCAGAGTGTCAGAGGAGGTGGCTGTCGACACAGTGGATACGCTGCTGGTCATCTTTCAACATTCTATAGACTCTGCAGATTGGAGGTTGAAAATGTAATCCCACTTTTTCAGAAATGGGGGAGAAAATGGGGAACAACAGACTTGTTATCCTGACATCAGTAATGGGGTAAATACTAGAATCTGTTATAAGGATGTGTTAACAGCAACATTTAGAAAATAATGATCTGATTGGGGAAATTCAGCATGAATTTCTGACAGCAGGGCAGCACGGTGGCGCAGTGGGTTAGCCCTGCTGCCTCACGGCGCCGAGGTCCCAGGTTCGATCCCGGCTCTGGGTCACTGTCCGTGTGGAGTTTGCACATTCTCCCCGTGTTTGCGTGGGTTTCGCCCCCACAACCCAAAGATGTGCAGGTAGGTGGATTGACCACACTAAATTGCCCCTTAATTGGAAAAAATGAATTGGGTACTCTAAATTTATTTAAAAAAAAACAAAAATGAATTTCTGACAGTGAAATTATATTTTCCATGGGGCAGCACGGTAGCACAGTGGGTAGCACAGTTGCTTCACAGCTCCAGGGTCCCAGGTTCGATTCCTGACATGGGTCACTGTCTGTGGAGTCTGCACATTTTCCCCGTGTCTGCATAGGTTCCCTCCGGGGCTCCGGTTTCCTCCCACAGTCCAAAGATGTGCAAGTTAGGTGGATTGTCCATGCTAAATTGTCCTTAGTGTCTAAAAAAGGTTAGGTAGGGTTACTGGATTATGGGGATGGGGGGAGGCGTGGGCTTAAGTAGGGTGCTCTTTCCAAGGGCCAGTGCAGACTCGATGGGCCGAATGTCCTCCTTCTGCACTGCAAATTCTATGATTCCAAAGCTGTTGGAGGTTTTCTTTAAGAATATTACTACTGTCTCTGCGTGGGTTTCACCCCCACAACCCAAAAATGTGCAGGTTAAGCGGATTGGCCATGCTAAATTGCCCCTTATTTGGAACAAAACAAAATTGGATACTCTAAGTTTATAAAAAAAAAAGAATATTATTACAGAACAGATAAGGTGAATCAGTGGATATGGTGCATTTGGATCTTCAGAAGACTTTCGATTAAGTCCAACAGAGGAGGTTAGGAACATCTGAGTTGGGGGGGGGGGGGGGGGGGTATACAGGCACGGATTGAGGATTCATAGAAAACAGCGAGCAGGAATAAATGGATCATTTTCAGCTGGGCAGACTGTGACCAGTGAGGTATTACAAGGATCAGTATTCGGGCTCCAGCTGTTCACAATCTATATCAATTATTTGGGTGCGGGGACCAAATGCAATATTTCCATGATTGCTGATGACTCAAAACTCGGTGAGAATGTGCGTTGCGAGGAGGATGCAAAGAGGATTCATGAGGATTTAGACAGGCTAATGAATGGGTAAGAACATGGCAGATGGATTATAATGTGGACAAAATATGAAGTTATCCTCTTTGGTTCTAGGAAGGTGATGTAGAATATTTCTTAAATGGTGAGAGATTGGGAAGTGCAGATATCCAGAGGGATCTGGGTGTCCTTGTTCATGAGTCATCAAAAGCAGGTGCAGCAAATGATCAGGAAGGCAAATGGTATGTTGAACATCATTGAAAGAGGATCTGAGTATATGTTGACATTTATTATCAGGTTAGCAAGACTTTATTAAAACCAAAATGTTCAGTATGTAAAAGCCTGGGGCTTCTGACCTGGTCTAGCTTTGAGCAGAGGAACCAGATGAGAACAATGTGCTGATTACACTCACAGCTCTTTCTAATGTGTCCTCCTTTGAGTATCCAGTAATCTCACGGTCTCAGTATGCAGTCACTTATGTAATAGAAATAATCTTTAAATGCCCATTGTTTCCTACTGTTTAATGGAGTCTGCATACAGAGACTTCTGTAAAAACACAATGTATATTGAACCTGTTGGGGAGAAACAATCTGTTATAATTTGAAATGAAGTCCAGGATTTCTGAAAAGCTGTGGCTCCATTATCAGCAAAACTCTTTTCATCCACGAAGCAGATAAATTACTGAGTGAATCTCTTCCCACACACAACCACGAAACCTAGAAGGACAAGGGCAGCAGATGTATGGAACATCACTTCCTGGAAGTTCCCCTCCAAGCCACGCCATTGGGACTTGGAAACATATCACTGTTCCTTTACTGTTGCTGCATCAACATCCTTCCTAACAACACTGTGGGTAGACCAACACCACATGGACTGAAGAGGCTCAAGAAGGTGACTGTGAGAGGAAACCAGAGCACTGGGAGGAAGCCCATGCAGACACGGGGAGAAAGTGCAAACTCCACAGTCAACCAAGTCTTGGAATCAAACCCAGGTCGCTAGCAGTGCTACCATGCTAATCACTATCCACTATCCCGCCTGGGTTCCTATTGTTACTGATTTCCTCCCCAATTGCTAAATCAAAGCACAATAAATTCACAATTCCCTGGTTAGTTGGTAGCTGCCATGGCGAGGACGTTACCCGACACCCCCCGCGGTGGTGAATGTCCTCTCTCCAGAGCACAGGAGAGCAGTGCGCAGGCGCAGAAACGCCCTGCACAGGATCATGCGCAGTGATAGGGATGGGAAGCCTATTGTTTATCGGATCTCCAAACCGGTGAGGATGCGGAAACGCGGAGGGGGCGATGGAACCGGCGGGTGGACGTGGAGGGTTTCTAAACACCTGGTGAAGGCATCAAGCCCCGAATCCGAAGCTGCGGGTCCCACATTTGCAGCTCCGGGTCTTTTCCCCGGAGACAGACCCAGACTAACGGCCGCCATCTTGTTTCAGTGGAGAAACTGCGCATGCGTTCGTGTTTTGGCGAATTCGAAAGATGGTGGGCGGGGCTTTTGCGCCTCTGTTTCCAACCGGGTCCTAGTGTTCGGGAGGTGCATTAGGCTGCAGGCGCTGCTTCCAACCCAGAGAATTCCATGGACCATGTCTTAATTCAGTGTGGGAGGTTGCAGTCCCGATAGTTAGTTATCTGCAGCAGCTACTTCTCAAGTTTTAGTTACACTTCAGTCCCCTGCTCCTAATCTTTGGCTGCTTGGTGTGGAGGGACTGGGTAAGTCAGAGGATCTTGTCCTGGACTTGCTCTTGGGCCTGGTTAAAACAGCAATTTATAGAATTTGGATGATCAGGTCCCATTTGGTGGTGGGAATAAAAGAAATAGGAGTCAACAACTTCACCACTACCACTGCGCCACTACCTCCTGTGGGGTGGCAGTGACGGTGTGGTATTGTCACTGGACTACTAAACCAGAAATCCAGGGTAATGTTCTGTTACCCGGGTTCGAATCCTGCCACTGCAGATGGTAAAATTTTAATTAAATAAAAATCTGGAATTAAAAGTCTAATGGTGACCATGAAACCATTGTCGATTGTCGTTAAAACTCAACTGATTCACCAATGACCTTTAGGGAAGGAAATCTTCTGTCCTTACCTGGTCTGACCTACATGTGACTCCAGACCCACAGCAAAGTGGATGACTCTTAACTGCCTCCTCCAGGGCAATTAGAGAAGTTCAATAAATAGGAACTTTTTTTTAAAATCAGTCTATCAAGCCTGCTCCACCATTGAATAAGGTCACTTTACTGCCGACCCCCATAAGAGGCCTCTCTTCCATGGGCCTGCATGTGTCTGGGTGGCTCTGGGAAACAGTTGACACCTTCCACAATCAGTGGGTACCTCAGAGTACAGAGTGTTTCATAGACATTGGTAAAGACATTCTGGTTTAGTCAGGAAGATTCTCTTTTGCTCTTGTTGGGATTTTGTTTCTGATTTTGATTCATTTTATTTTGATTGAACAACACGTTTAAGAAAACAAGAAAAGAAAGAATGTTGCATAGAAACTAGAATTGCCTATTCTAAATTTCTGTCCTGCACTGACAGCAATGACTTTTGTAAACTGTTTATAGGATATTAGAAGATGATTTGTGGATGGGAAACTCAAACCAAGCATCACATTAAGATCTGATCATCACTTAATTCACTCGGAGCTGAATATCATCAAGCTTTGAATGTCAAAGCAGAAATATTTATCAGTTTTGGCTGCAGGAAATAATTTCAAACATCAGTGAGACTGGAAAAGCACCGAGACACACACACCCGAGTGAGGGAAGGGATTCATTTCATCATCCCACCTGGTAAGACACCAACGGATGTTGATGAGACAAGGGAGAAGATATTCACCTGCTCTGTGTCTGGGAAGGGCTTTACTCAGTCTTCCAACGTGCTGAGACACCAGCAAGTTCACACTGGGGAGAGGCCGTTCACCTGCTCTGTGTGTGGGAAGAGATTCGCTCGATCATCTCACTTGCTGACACACCAACGAGTTCACAAATGACTACGGAAGTCAGGTTCTGCTGTTAATCACATCATTCGTTTGTTTATGTTGCTGTTAGTAACTCCTGTAACTGAGACACAGTTTAATTATCTGGATATCTGTTAAAAAAATCGGTGATGATGAAAGTAGACCGCGCCGTTGGAAGCAGAAAAGGGTTAGGAGCAGGATCAATCCAGACAACCTGTCTCACCTACACTGTTATTCAATACAATCATGGCTGATTCAGCCTCAATTCCTCCCTCCTGCCTGTTCACCAGAACCCTTAATTCTCTGAGAGACCAAAATTCAGTCTATTTCAGTCTTAAATATGCTCGACAATGGAAACAGAAAATTTAAATTCATAGGACCAAAGGAGGCCAGGTGGCCCATCTCTCTCTCTCCTCTCTCGCTCGCTCCCTCCCTCCCTCTCTGCCTGGAACAGTCCCTTGTTAACACTCAACATCCTGCTTCAGCCACTGGAGGATGGTTCACATCAGAGGATTGGGGAGGGGAGATAATAAATAAGAGCTGGCACTGAAATTAATGAGGACTCTGAGCTCTGGGAAACTATTAACAAATGTCTCCTTGTGAAACATCAGCTCAGGATTACATTGGGCAGGAAGAGAACCAGAAACTAAAACAGGACAAGACACTGAGTTTCACAGAGAGAGAGAGAGAGGGAATAGAGAGAGAGAAAGATGAGGATCTGCAGTGGAATAAGTGAAAAAAATGTTCCATAGGAACTAGAATTGCCTGTTATGCATTTCTATCCTCCACTTACAGTGATGACTTTGGTAATCTCCTTTTACAGAGCATGGGAAGGTGAGGATTTGCAGATGTTTAAAGCAGTGAAACAAAACATCATGTCAAGATCTGACAGACACTTGATTCACCAGGACTTGAATATCATCAGCCTTTGAATGTGGAAGGAGAAATGTTTGTCTATTCTGTCTGTGGGAACAGATTTCAAATGTAAGTATGACTGGAAAAGCACCGAGTCCCACACAACACACACCCGAGTGAAAGTGTTCCAGTGAACTGACTGTGGAAACATCAGTATGACTGGAAAAGCACCGAGTCCCACACAACACACACCCGAGTGAGAGAGTTCCAGTGAACTGACTGTGGAAAGAGCCTCCACCAGTTACACAACCAGAAACCTCACAGTAACATTCACAGTGGGGAGAAACTGTACATGTGTCCTGTTTGGACGAGGCTTCAACTGATCGTCCAACCTGGAGAGTCACAAGGACACCGGCACCATGGAGAAACCGTGGAAATGTGGGGACTGTGGGAAGAGATTCAATCATCCATCCCTGCTGGAAACTCATCAACTCAGTCACACCCGGGCCAGCATCACACAGAGACCATTGAAATGTGGAGACTGTGGTAAAGTTATCAGATCCCCATCAGAGCTGGAAATTCACCAACGCAGTCACACCGGCAAGAGACCATTCAACTGCTCTAAATGTGGGAAGGGATTCACTCAGTTATCCACCCTGACTAGACACCAGT
The DNA here is from genome assembly GCF_902713615.1 of Scyliorhinus canicula. NCBI lineage: Eukaryota > Metazoa > Chordata > Chondrichthyes > Carcharhiniformes > Scyliorhinidae > Scyliorhinus > Scyliorhinus canicula. The sequence continues at coordinate 36,976 of NW_024055460.1, forward strand.
GAGTTCACACTGGGAAGAGGCCATTCACCTGCTCAGAGTGTGGAAAGGGATTCACTCAGTCATCCCACCTCACTGAACACCAGCGAGTTCACACTGGGGAGAGGCCGTTTACCTGCTCTGAGTGTGGGAAGGGATTCATTAATTTAACTAACCTTACTTCTCATCAACTTGTTCACACTGATAAGAGACTTTTTAAATGTTCTGACTGTGATAAGAGCTTTAAAGCACAAGGGATCTAGAGACACCAACACATTCACTCTAGTCAGAGCCCATTCTCCTGTTCTGTGTGTGGGAAGGGATTCCCTCGGTCATTCAGCCTCCTGAGACACCAGCGAGTTCATACCAGGGAGAGACCGTTCCCTTGCACTAAGTGTAAAATGAAATTCACTCGGTTATGCGTCCTGCAGAGACATCAGAAAGTTCACACTTTGGAGAGTCCATTCACCTGCTCCGAGTGTGGAAAGGGATTCATTCAGTCATCTGCCCTGCTGAGACACCACCTAGTTCACACTGGGGAGAGGTCATTCATCTGCTCCCAGTGTGGGAAGGGATTCATTGAGTCATCCCACCTGGTGAAACACTGGCGAATTCACACTGGGGAGAGGCCGTTCACCTGCTCCAAGTGTGGGAAGGGATTTGCTCAGTCCTACCACCTACTGAAACACCAGCAAGTTCATGAGTGACTGCAGGGTTGGATTCTGCTCTTATTGCTTCTGTTAATCACATCCAGGACTGAACTATGTCCATTCTGACAGGGCGTGTTTTCCCTTCCATTAATAATGCCTGTGACTGGACTGGAGTTTAATATTTTGATATGCGTTAAGTATAACAGTGTTTTCTAAATACAGTGTGTTAGGTATTTGTTTTCCCCAAGAGGAGACTAATTGCTGTCCTTGTTGTGATATCAAGTTCAGGAGATTTTTTTGTGAGGAAGTAACCAGGATGTAAAGCAGCTTGTGATCAGCAGCTAGTATTGGGTAGGAATTGCAGGTAAATCCCCAGGGTCTGAGAATCTGGATCCCAGAGTGCTTAAGGAAGTGGCTCTGGAAATAGTGGATGCATTGATGGTTATCTTCTGGGATTTTGTAGACTCTGGAACAGTCCCTGCAGTTTGGAGGATAGCTCACGTCACTCCAATATTCAAAAAGGGAGGTAGAGAGAAAGCAGGGAATTATAGACCAGTAAGCCTAACATCGGTAGTGGGGAAAATGCTTGAATTCATTATCAAAGATAGGTGCTGGTTTAGCACACAGGGCTAAATCGCTGGCTTTGAAAGCAGACCAGGGCACGGTTCGATTCCCGTACCAGCCTTCCCGAACAGGCACCGGAATGTGGCGACTAGGGGCTTTTCACAGTACCTTCATTTGAAGCCTACTTGTGATAATAAACGATTTTCATTTTTTTTTCATAGAATTTACAGTGCTGAAGGAGGCCATTTGGCCCATCAAGTCTGCACCGGCTCTTGGAAAGAGCACCCTACCCAAGCCTATACCTCCACCCCATCCCCATAACCCAGTAACCCCACCTAACACTAAGGGCAATTTGGACTCTGAGGGCAATTTAGCCTGGCCAATTCACCTAACCTGCACATCTTTGGACTGTGGGAGGAAACCGGAGCACCCGGAGGAAACCCACGCGCACACGGGGAGAACGTGCAGACTCCACACAGACAGTGACCCAAGCCGGGATTCGAACCTGGGACCCTAGAGCTGTGAAGCATTTGTGCTAACCACTATGCTACCATGCTACGTTATTTCATTTCAAGGACTTTATGGCGAAACATTTAGGAAGCACTAGCAGGATCAGTCAGAGTCAGCATAGATTTATGAAGGGAAAATCATGCTTGACAAATATGTTGGAATTCTTTGAAGATGTAACCAGTACAGTGAGCCAGTCGATGTGGTACATTTGGACTTTCAGAAGGCGTTTGACAAAGTCTCGCTTAAGAGATTATTGTGCAAAATTAAAGCGCATGTGATTGGGGGAAATATATTGAGGTGGATAGAAAACTGGCTGGCAGAAAGGAAACGAAGAGTAGGAATTAATGGGTCCTTTTCAAATTGGAAGGCAGTAACTAGTGGGATCCCTAAGGGATCGGTGCTGGGACCCCAGCTATTCACAATATATATTCATGATTTGGATGAGGGAACAAAATGTAACATCTTAAAGTCTGCAGATGATACCAAGTTGGGTGGGAGGGTGAACTGGGACAAGCATACAGGGATTCTACAGCAAGATCTGGACAGGTTGGGCAAGTGGGCAAATCAATGGCAGGGCTATATAATTTGGATAAGTGAGAGGTTATTCGCTTTGGAAACAAAAACAGGAAGGCAGATTACTACCTGAATGGTTGTAAATTGGGAGAGGGGAGTGTGCAGTGAGACCTGGGTGTCCTTGTGCACCAGTTGCTGAAGGTAAGCATGCAGGTGCAGCAGGCGGTAAACAAGGCTAATGGTATGTTGGCCTTCATTGCGAGAGGTTTCGAGTACAGAAGCAGGGATGTGTTGCTGCAATTATACAGGGCCTTGCTGAGGCCACACCTGGAGTATTGTGAGCAGTTTTGGTCTCCTTCTCTGAGGAAGAATGTTCTTGCTCTCGAGGGAGTGCAGCAAAAGGTTACCAGACTGATTCCAGGGATGGCGGGACTGTCATATGAGCAGAGATTGACTCGGTTGGGATTGTTCTCGCTGGCGTTCAGACGAATGAGGGGGCATCTCATAAAATTCGAACAGGACTAGTCAGGGTAGATGCAGGGAAGATGTAACCAATGATGGGTATGTCCAGAACCAGGGGTCACAGTCTGAGAATTCAGGATGAACCATTTCGGACAGAGATGTGGAGACATTTCTTCACCCAAAGAGTGGTGAGCCTGTGGAATCCATTACCACAGGAAGTAGTTGATGGTAAAACATTGAATATATTCAAGAGACGGCTGGATATTGCACTTGGGGTGAATGTAATCAAAGGCTATGGGGAGAAAGCAGGATTAGGCTATTGAGTTGGATGATCAGCCATGATGGTGATGAATGGTGGAGCAAGCTCAAAGGGCCAAAAGGCCTCATCCTGCTCCTATCTTCTATGTATCTATGTACTGTCTGTAAATAATGGTTGCTGAATCCCAAGTGTAGATCTGTCTACTGAGCCATCTTGTCATGTATCTTCAATTAAACCAAAGCTATGACTAGTTCAGCAATCCTGTGTGACATTGGTTAATTGGTGCAAAGACACATCAACACAACATGGTGACAGCAGTGGATTTGCGAACCACAGGAGCCGCCATGGAAAAGATTTAATGCAAATCGGAAGCTGTATGTGTATGGAAGCCACAGAAGGAAGAGTCCCTCCACAAACAGTGATTTGCAGAACAGTGAATATCTGATGTGTGGGATTACTGGATTGAGGGTGAAAGTAAAGCCACAAGTGAGTTCAGGGTCGTGCTGTGCAATCGGTTTTGAATCTGGCATTAAAAGCTGCAGGGCCATTGAAACATCCTTGGGGCCATTCCTGTGCAAAAGACAACAGTACGTGAGGAACTGCTGCCAAAAGAAGAAAGGAAAAACAAACCCAGCAGCTGCAATGTGAATCTCCCCACAGAGCAGAGAGGTTACATATCCCTTTCATATCAAGGTTGTCCGTAAAACACCGGGAACATCAGGAAGGTGACCACCAAATCCCCTAGCAAGAATTGGAAAGCCACAGATATCCAATCTACATTTAGGCTTTTCAAACAAAGGATGGAATTACACTTCTGATTTAGCCATCACTTAACTGGATGAACGTGCAGTGAAAATGAAGATAGGTCATGAATTCAAAGGGCTGTATGGAGTCAACACTTGGGGTCTGTCTGAGGAGTATCAGAACAAGCCTGTTAAACTATGGAACATGTTGAAAGAGCAGCTTCATATAAAGGTGAACTTTAGAATACACTGAATGGAGCTGATCACTTACAGGCAACGGCCAAATAATCAATCAGTTCGTCAGTAGGCACCGTGATAGGAGAAATGAATATGATTTTTTCAGAAGCTGAGCTATCTGAACAGAGTTATTTTGTATTATCTATTTGACGTTTCAATGGTGCATTCATTACCCATGATTCACCGCGGTTGTGAATGTGCCCTATTCACTGTACAGGGGCCCAGTGCGCCGACGCAGCTCTGGGCTTTATCGGGAGCATGCGCGGTTTCATATTGCTCGGAGACCTTCGAGTGCGGTAATGGCTTGTTCCGTGGGTGAGAGTCGGTGGGGCGGAAGAAGGAATTAAGCGGGAGTCGGGATGCGGAGGGTGCAGAAACTTTATAAACAGCCGGTGTATGCCCTAGGACCGGCATAAGACCCTGAAGTTCCCGCGTTTGCAGCTGTGGAGCTTTTCCCTGGGATCAGGCCCAGTTCCAAGGCCGCCATCTTAGTTCAGAGGTGAGCAGAGCGCATGCCATCTTTGTGACGTAACGGAAAGTAGGTCAGTGTTCAGGTGACCAGGAGAGAAAATGTTGGATTCCTGAATTGACAGGGGGCCGGGTTGACCGACACCTCGACATCGCAGAGCGCATGTGCGGCAATCCGAATCACAGAAGAATAAGATTGTAGAATCTGTACAGTGCATATGGAGTCCATGCGGTCCATTGAGTCTGCACAGACCCTTCTAAAGAAAACTTTACAGATGCACTCACCCATCAATCACGCGCTATCTCTGCAACCCCATAATCGAACCTGCACATCCATGGACACTAAGGAGCAGTTTATCATGGCCAATCCACCAAACCCTCACTTCTTTGGACTGTGGGAGAAAACTGGAGGAAAACCATGCAGACACCGGGAGAACTTGCAAACTCCCCACAGACAGTGACTGGAATTGAACCTGGGTTGCTGGCACTGTGAGGCAGCAGTGCTAACCACTGTACCACCATACCATCCTAGCACTGAGGCCTCAGCGCCAGGGACCCAGGTTTGTTTCTGACCTCGGGCGACTGTCTGAGTGGAGTTTGCACATTCTCCCTGTGTCTGCGTGGGTTTCCTCCGGGTGCTCCAGCTTCCTCCCACTGCCCTGAGATGTGCAGGTTGGGTGACTCGGCCATGCTAAAATTGCCCCTTAATTTGTCCAAAGATTAGGTGGGATTATCGACATTGGGGGAAGTGGGCCTAGATAGGGTGCTTTCAGATGGTTCATGCAGACATGATGGGCTGAATGGCCACATTCTCCACCATAGGGATTCTATGTTTCTAATTAGGAGCAGGAAGAGGCCACTTGGACAAACCGGCTCCCTAACCTTTGACTCAGTTGTAGGTAGAAATCTCTCCGAGGGAATGAATTCTGCCGGCTCTCTGAGTCACAATTTCTCCACATCTCTGTTTGAGACTCTTATTTTTAAACTGTCCCTGTAGATTGAGATTTCCTGTGAAGAAAAATCATTTAAGCAGTTACCCTGTCAAGCACCCTCAGAATCTTCAAAACTACCTTTCATTCATCTAACTCCAATCAGTTATAGAGACCCCGTCCAACTTTCCCCCATAAAACCCTTCATACCAGGTATCAGCTGAGTGAATCTTGTCTGAACTGCTTCCAATGTCAGTGTATCCTATATTCTGTAATCCTGCACCAGGAAACCAGAGAGGATGTTATGAATTTATATCCCGGACTTTGAAAACTCCTTTCAGAGGGAGTTAGAAGGGGAGGATTTACACACAGCAATCTCAAATTTAAGTTAAAATGTTTCTCTTCATTTCTAACCACAATTGACACATGACTCTTGTAATCTTCTTTTGCAGGGAGTGAGAAGGTTTGAAGACTGAGAATTTTCTCTGATTCCAGTGCTTCTGATATCTTTCCAGCTGCAGCTCCAGCAGGTGGTTTGAAATTTGAAAACAGTGAAATTGTTCCAGAGGTGAGTATTATCGAGCATTCATCCATAATTTAAAGTTTTTAGCATTGTGCTTTGTTATCTGTGCTCTGGTTTCAGGGCTCTGGGCAGGTTTGTCTCCTTTATTGTGGATCTGAATCCATGTTCATCCATTGCTCTGTTTCAGCTCTGCCCTCCCTCATCACCTCTCTGCCATTGTTTAACGTTTTCTGCCTCTAATCGTGGATTTATTTTAACCATGTTTGGTATTTTATTGTTATTTCTCCCAATGTGTCTCAATGAAGATTTCACTGCTGCCCATCGCTTGGCTGTGTGCTGCTGATTTACCATCTTTATCTTCCCATGGTCAGGAATTGTTTTTCCAGCACTAGAGATCATTTCTCTTCTGTTCATCAGCTAATATTAACCATCAAATTCTGCACCATATTTATTCCGTGTAATTGAAGATTTGAGATTACTATCAGACCAGCCTTACCTTATTAAATGGTGGAGCAGGATTGAGGGGCTGAATGGCGACTCCTGCTCCTTGTTCTTATGTTTATTGATTCTGTCACCCTGAGATGTTAAATCTGTTTCTCTTGCCACAGTTACTCACTGACATAATGAGTATTTTCATTTCAGAATATTTTTATTTCAGATTTTCAGCAACCAGTATTTTGCTATTATTTTGTTGCAGACGTTTCTCACAGAAGCGAGTCTAGAAGCAGAGACAGACCAATTAAGAACTGATTTGTGTTGGGGGGGGGGGGGGGGGGTTGTTTGTGGAGGTTAGTATCTGGCCTCCAGTTACAGTCCTTTTTCACAGAATCATTGAATGATTACAATGCAGATGGAGGCCATTCGGCCCACCATACCTATGCTGCCTCATCCCACTCCCCTGCCCTTTCTTCACTTCCTTGCAGTGTTTTTTTCTTTCCAAGGTCTTGTCCAATTCCCTTTGGTTTGTTGTATCAGTTTGGCTGGAATGGAGATGCAGGAGAAGCTGCTTGGTTTAACCTCGAGGACTTTGTAACCCAGTATTGAGCAATAATTTCAGATGTGAAGTTGTCAAGGGAGGTACGGGGAACGGCACCAAGTCATCATCCTCATTTGGAGATCCAGTGCAGACACAATGGGCCTTCTGCACCCTAACAATTCAGTGATTGGGTGATCTATAATAGTTTGCTCTGTGGCCAGCTGTTCTTAAGAAACTGCCCCCAAAACACTCTCTATGTGCTCATCTGCAGGGAAACACGGTGTTGCAATGGTTAGCAATGCTGTTTCACGGCACTGAGGATCTGGGTTCGATCTCAGCCCTGGCTCCCTGTCCGTGTGGAGTTTGCACATTCTCCCCATGTTTGTGTGGGTTTCACCCCCACAACACAAAGATGTGCAGGATAGGTGGATTGGCCACACTCAATTGGAAAAAATGAACTGGGTACTCTAAATTTAAAAAAACAAATGAGCTCATCTGCCTGGCTACTTTTGCCAATCTGATTTCCACAATCTATATGTGGATAAAAATCACATGATTATTGCAGTACTTTTCTCACGAGCCCTTATTTCTTCCTGTATTCTCCGTCCTACAGTGTGGTTATTGTTAGGGGGTGCCATTCGATCCCGGCTCTGGGTCACTGTCCGTGTGGAGTTTGCACATTCTCCCCGTGTTTGCGTGGGTTTCGCCCCCACAACCCAAAGATGTGCAGGTAGGTGGATTGACCACACTAAATTGCCCCTTAATTGGAAAAAATGAATTGGGTACTCTAAATTTATAAAAAAAAAAAAAAAAAAATTGTTAGGGGGTGCCTAGAAACTACTCCCACAAGTGACTTCCTACCTTTATCATTTTTTATCGTTACCCAATGTGATTGTACATCTTGATCTCCAGAACTAAGGTCATCTCTCTCTATTGTAATAATGTCATCCTTAATTAACAGAGCTGCCCCTCCGCATATTCCCAGTTTCCTGTCCTTCTGAAAAGTCACGCAGCCGTGAATATTCAGGTCCCAGCCTTTGTCATCTTGCAGCCGTGTCTCTGTAATGACTATCAGATCACAGTACCTGGAGTACGGTGCACACTTTTAATCTCCTTCACTAAGGAGGGTGATTCTTGCATTGGGAGCAGTTCAGAGAAGGATCATTGGGCTGATTCCTGGGATGAAGGTGTTGTGTTGTGAGGAAAGGTTGGGCCTGGACTCATTGGAGTTTCGAGGTGATCATATTGAAACAAAAAAGATTCTGAGGTAACATGATAGGGGAGATGAAGAGAGGATGTTTCCCCTCATGGGGGATTCAGGAGCGAGTGGGCAGATTGTCAAAATAAAGGGTCCCCATTTCTGATGGAGATGAGGGGAAATGTCTTCCCTCAGAGGGGGGTTAGTCTTTGCAATTCTCTTCCCCAGAGAGCAGTGGAGGCTGCATCGTTAAATATATACAAGGCCCAGTTAGAGTTTTGATCAAAAAGGGAGTCGAGGGTTACGGGTGACAGGAAGAAAATGAAGTTCAGGTCACAATCCGATCAGCCATGATCTTATTAAATAGAAAAGCAGGTTTAATGGGCTGAATGGCCTTCTCCTGCTCTTATTTCTGAGGATATAAGATCTCTTGGTCGAGAACAGGAAACGCTGAGTGTTGATCTGTCGATCAGCGTGAATTAGCACCTTCTGGAGAATAGGCAGTGTGTATCTTAGATACAGCAGAGTGAGAATGGAGGGAGAGAGCGAGATAAGAGTGTGTGTGTGTGTGTGTATGTTTGTGTGTGAAAGTAACTAGAATTGTCTGTTCTGAATTTTTGAGCTGTACTGACAGTGATGATATTTGTAAACTCCTTTAACAGGATATTCAAAGGCGAGTATTTGCAGCAAGAAATCTCAAACCAAACTTCACATCGAGATCTGACAGAGTCGGCCATTTTACCATCAGTGTGACTGGAAAAGCACCGAGACTCCCGCACCAGGGGGAAACCGTGAGGATTGTGGGAAGGGATTCACTTCCCCATCTGAGCTGGAAACTCATCGACTCACTCACACAAGAGACCGTTCACCTGCTCTGTGTGGGAAAGGATTTACTGCTTCATCCAACCTGCTGACACACCAGTGAGGTCACAGCGGGGTCACACTGTTCACCTGCTCTGTGGAGGAAGGGAGTTACTACTTCATCCAGTCTACGCAAACACCAGCAAGTTCACACTGGGGAGAGACCATATACCTGCTCGCTGTGTGGGAAACGGTTTGTCCATTCATTCAGTCTGCTTACACACTGGCAACTTCACACTGAGATGCCGTTTATCTGCTCCATGTGTGGGAAGGGATTCGGAGATTCATTCAACCTGCGCACACACTCCCGAGTTCACACTGGGGAGAGGCCATACACCTGTTCTGACTGTGGGAAGGGATTCACTCAGTTGTCCAGCCTGCTGAGACACCAGCGAGTTCACTCTGGGGAGAGACCATTCACCTGCTCCGTGTGTCGGAAGGAATTTGGAGATCCATCCAGCCTGAGCAGACACCAGCGAATTCACACTGGGGAGAAGCCGTTTACTTGCTCCGTTTGTGGAAACAGATTCGTTGATTCAATCCACCTGCAGAGACACCAGCGGGTTCACACTGGGGAGAAGCCGTTCACCTGCTCAGTGTGTGGGAAGGGATTCACTCAGTTAACCAACCTGCAGACACACCAGCGAGTTCACACTGGGGAGAGGCCGTTCACCTGCTCTGTGTGTGGGAAGAAATTTGTTAATTCATCCAACTTGTTAACACACCAGCGACTTCACACTGATGAGAAGCCATTTATCTGCTCCGTGTGTGGGAAAGGATTCAGAAGTACAGCCCACTTGCAGAAACACCAGCGAGTTCACAAGTCATTACAGGGGTTGGATTCTGCTGTTGCTGCTGTTAATCCCATCCAGGACTGACCCATGTTCATTCTGACAGTGGGTGAAGTGGGAGGGTCGGGGGAGGTTTCTTTCTGTTGCACTGGCCGGTGTCCCAATTTTAATTTCTGTCGGCTGAATCTCTGAGCGAGGGCACATTTCCACTGAAATGATCCACAGAAGCAGATGAAATGCATTAATTTTATCCTGGACAATTCTGATGAATGTAGGAAATTATTATACATATTGAATTTTATATATATTGCAGTAATATTTTTGAAAATGCACATTTAGAGTATCACTATACTGTGTATGCGTCACCCAATATCTATGTCTATGCATTTACATTGTGTATTTATCGTATGTCTTATGTTATTTCACGCATGGAACGATATGCCTGGATTATATGCAGAACAATTCTTTTCACTGTATCTCTGCACGTGACAATAAATCTAACATACAGGCAGATGGTATGTCTGAAAAAGATGCAATTAAAATGTTGTAAAAATGGGATAATCATTGAATCTAACCATTTAATTGTTTCCCTAAATTGGGCGAATGAAATCTAGTTTATAGAAAGGTTCACTGGGGATTTAAGATAATTGAGGAGTTGTGTTTAGCCTTATTAAAATGGCAATAAGAGAGTTAGTGGGGTAGTGAAATGTAACTAATGAGTCAAAGACGGAAACCTGAAAGGTGTCTCACTTTTACTGAAAGCAACTCTACAAAGAGGACAGCAAGGATCCCTGTGTTTGCGAACTTTATTTCCAAGTGGCTTTTGACCAGTAATGGGCTTTGGTTAATTGGAGAATAAGAAGGTCTCAGGTAGTAATTAAGAATAGTTTAACTGTTAATTGCAGCTATTCTCTGTGATGTCAGTATAGTTGGTACTGTGTAAATAATAAAGTTTGTTTTAATATAAAAGATCGCTGTTAGTCAGTGGAATCAGTCCTGGGGTGAAGCATCTTTTCCTCTCACATTCACATCACTCTCTCCAGCCCACATGCCTTCGCCAGACTTTGCAAGATGTCAGCAGCCCAGAGGGAAAAAGCTAGCAGCCTCAAGAAGAAGTCTGTTCCTTGATTCAACCACTCTTTCCCCCCCCCCCCCCCCTGAGCCCGCTACCTTCACAAAGCCTCTGCTTCACGTGAACCTCTACCAACCACACCTGGAATCTTCATGCATCCCCTTTCAGTGAATGATGCGTTATCACTTTGACCCCCTTGCTTATGAGTTTTCTATGCAGCCAGCTTTCCTCCGCTCGGTCTTCCCTCTGCTTTCCATTGTTCTTCATCCTCATCCATCTCTTTGCCGTTCTGCGTGTCATCATGATCCCTCGCCTTCCACCTTCCCCTCTCCAACACAACGCTCCTTCCACATTGTCCCCCCCCCCCCTTGTTTTCATTAGGTCACACCACCCGGCCTCACCTCGAACTCTACCCCCTGACCCCCCTCAAACTTGGGACATGAGTTGTGGTGGCTGCATGTGCCCCACAGCACAGTCTGGCCCTGATAGGCACTGGTGTGTGACTCAAGGAGGGAAAGAGCCAAACTGCAGATGCTGTGCTGATCCGACTCGGCGACACAGGAGGGCCCATGGGTCCAACAGCATGGTGCTGTTCATGAAGATCAGCTTGGCATGGAGATGGAGAGCAGGAACCAGTCTACCCCAGCAGAATGGGCAGCACGGTAGCACACGTGGATAGCACTGTGGCTTCACAGCGCCAGGGTCCCAGGTTTGATTCCCGGCTGAGTTACTGTCTGTGCGGAGTCTGCACATTCTCCCCGTGTCTGCGTGGGTTTCCTCCGGGTGCTCCGGTTTCTTCCCACAGTCCAAAGATGTGCAGGCTAGGTGGATTGGCAATGCTAAATTGCCCTTCGTGTCCGGAAAATGTTCGGAGCGGTTATTGGGTTATGGGGATAGGGTGGAAGTGAGGGTTTAAGAGGGTCGGTGCAGACTCGATGGGCCGAATAGCCTCCATCTGCACTGTATGTTCTATGAAAGTTGTTGCATTCACCCCAGGTTTGGCACTGTGTTACTTCCCACTAGTATGACACAAGATTGGAAGGCTTGGCGAGATGCCAGCGGGCAGTTGTTTTAATGGTCATTCATGCAATGCAAATGGCAATTGCACCACGTGGGGGGGGGGGGGGGGGGGGGGGGCGTGGGGGTGGGGGGAGGCAGGATCAGGGTATTGAATATGATTAGCCATGATCATAATGAATGGTGGAGCAGGCTCGAAGGGCCTCCTCCTATTTTCTGTGTATATTTGAAATAAATAGTCTTTTTCTTACCACTACAGGTGTCTTGTCTTTCATCTGTTCTCATTCCGGAGGTTGGCCACGCTCTGAACAATCTTTCGCCACTGACATTTAATTTGTTAATTTAATTAATATCTATTTGAATTTGGTGGACTTTTCATTGTTAGATTGATGTCCTTAAGGGAAAGTGACAGAAAGCCAGTCCCTCTAAGGCCATTGGCAAAGGAGCCAGAGAGGGAGAAGAGAATTCATTTTTCACAGCGAGTTGTTCTGAGCTGCCTGAAAGCAGATTCAATAGTATCTTTCCAAAGCGTAAGTACTTGAAAGGGAAGAATTTGCAGGGCTGTGGGGGAAGAGCAGAGCAGGTGGATGAATCGGAGTCCTTTCAAAGAGATAACAGGGAAATGATGGACCAAACGGACTCCTCCTGCAGCCTGTGAATCTGAGCCCCTCTTTGTGCAGGTTAAAAGGGACAAATTTCAAAGAAAGCGTTGACTGCTTAGCAATAGCAGGTTCCACTGAATATGATCTAACCACAACAACAAAAACTTGCATTTGTATAGCACCTTTAAACTTCCCCGAGAGCTTCACAAATGTGAATACCAAAGAGAATTTGACAGTGAACCACAGAGATATTAGTTCAGATGACCAGTCACTTGGTCAGAGGTAGGTTTTAAGGAATGTCCTAAAGAAGCAAAAGAGATCGAGGGGCAGAGGTTTAAAACAGAGTCATTAATTGAACGGCAGTCAATGTAGACCAGGGAGAGCTGGGGGTGATCGGCGAATGGGACTCGGTGTGAGTTGGGCAGGGGCAGCAGAGTTTCTCTTTGAAGAAAACTGGGACAGTTCTGTACATTTCCCATCACACTGCTTATGTCTAAAGTCCAGCTGACATCACAGCATTCCATTGGGATTGTGGAATCCACTGATGTCATCACATTCTATTGTGTTGTCATAAAATCACATCAGGCTTTTTGAGATTCCATAATCAGCTGACACCAGACTGGGAATGTGGGATTAGCTGATGACTGCACATTCCTCAATCATGTACAGTGAGCAGAAATTATTTATTTTAAAAATGTATACATAGAATTTGTATTGCATGTATACAAGGGGAGTTTAGTAACTGAACAGTTAAGCTCCGAGTGGGAGATGGAGAAGAAGGAAGTCTGAGCAGCTGGGAAAAGAACAAAAAGGCTGATTGGATCTCCCTGCTGGATTCCCCCATCGGTGGCGAATCCAGCAGTGAGAGATCCAGATGTTGGAAATCCAGCAGTGAGAGATTTGGAGGCGAGGGCTCCAGCAGTGAAAGATCCAGTGGTGGGGAATCCAGCAGTGAGAGTTCCAGAGGCAGGGTAACCAGCATTGAGAGATCCAGAGGTAGGGAATCCAGTAGTGAGAGATCCAGATGTTGGAAATCCAGCAGTGAGAGATTTGGAGGCGAGGGCTCCAGCAGAGAGATCCAAAGGTGGGGAATCCAGCAGTGAGAGATCCAGAGATGGGGAATCTAGCCGTGAGAGATCCAGAGGTGGGGAATCCAGCAGAGAGATCCAGAGGCAGGGGATCATTTTTAAAAGTATAAATTTAGAGTACCCAATTCATTTTTTCCAATTAAGAGGCAATTTAGTGTGGCCAATCCACCTAGCCTGCACATCTTTGGGCTGTGAGGGCAAAATCTACGCAAACATGGGGAGAATGTGCAAACTCCACACGGACAATGACCCAGAACCAGGATTGAACCTGGGACCACGGTGCTGTGACGCAGCAGGACTAACCCACTGTGTCACCGTGCTGCCCCCAGAGACTGTGACTCTTGGGGCGGCCTGTGGGAATGGGCTGCGGGGAGACATCTGTCTGAAGGGACTTCAGTCAACCTCCTGTAGGAGGTAAATAATTGAATCTGTACCCAAGTCTATCTGAGGATTGTCAAAAGAGATATTTCTCCAGTTTTAATGGTACATATTAGGTATATTAATTTTGGTCCTGCTGTAAAGTACATGTATTATTTCTGTTCTTGTAATGCAATACTGTTGTTATGTTAAATAAAAACAAATTACCGCGGATGCTGAAATCTGAAACCAAAAGGGAAAATGCTGGAAAATCTCAGCAAGTCTGGCAGCATCTGTAAGAAGAGAAAAGAGCTCATGTTTCGGGTCCAGATAGTTATGTTATGTATTTCCAGTCAGAGAGACATTGCAGCATAGAAGGAGTATATTCTGCAACTCAAATCCAAGCAACAAGCTTTTTCCAAGAGTGGGGGTGTCAATTACAAGGGGTCACGATTTCAAGGTGAGAGGGGGAAAGTTTAAGGAGATGTGCGTGGAAAGTTTTTTTACGCAGAGGGTGGTGGGTGGTGGGTGGCTGGAGCGCTTTACCAGCGGAGGTGGTAGAGGCGGGCACGATAGCATCATTTAAAATGCATCTGGACAGGCGGGGAACAGAGGGAAGTAGATCCTTTGGAAAATAGGCAACAGGTTTCTATAAAGGATCTGGATCGGTGCAGGTTGGGAGGGCAGAAGGGCCTGTTCGTGTGCTGTAATTTTCTTTGTTCTAAGCCAACTCTCCAATAAGTCCTACTCTCCCTCTGTATCACTGCCCTGCAAGTTTATTTCATTGAAATGACTATCCAGTATAATTTTGAAATCATGAATTATCTCTGCTTCCACCATCCACAAACGGAGTGCGATCCAGTTTATGACCACTTGCTGTCCAAATAAAGCTTGTCCTCACATTCTCTAGTTATCGCTAATTAAGTATTATTGTATTTTACACACTGTTAGTCCAGTTATATATCCATATATAGGATGCATTGTATAATGTATATATAGAATATCGGTGAACAACCTGCTTGAAGATTTTCAGTGGACTGGATAGTAAGCAGTAAGCATGGATCTGTTGATCAGCATGAATCAGGAAAATTGGGGAGGGTGCACATCAGGTACAGCAGAGTGAGAATAGTGGGAGAGTGAGTGGGACAGAGACTTACAACTTTTCGGGAATAAGTGAATAAAAATGTTTCATTGTAGCCAGCATTTTCTGTTCTGAATTTCTTTTCCATATGGACGATGTTGACTATTGTAAACTTATAGAACATAGAACAGTACAGCACAGAATAGGCCCTTCGGCCCTCGATGTTGTGCCGAGCAATGATCACACTACTCAAACCCACGTATCCACCCCACACCCGCAACCCAACAACCCCCTTCCCCCCGGAAACTTACTTTTTAGGACACTACGGGCAATTTAGCATGGCCAATCCACCTAACCCGCACATCTTTGGACTGTGGGAGGAAACCGGAGCACCCGGAGGAAACCCACGCACACACGGGGAGGACGTGCAGACTCCACACAGACAGTGACCCAGCCGGGAATCGAACCTGGGACCCTGGAGCTGTGAAGCATTGATGCTAACCACCATGCTGACATCATTAAATGTTTCGAATGTCTAGTCATGGGCCGGATCAATGCCAGCCTCCCAGACGGTCTTGATCCATTGCAGCTCCCCTAGCGCTGCAATCGATCGACAGCAGATGCTATCTCTTTGGCCCTACAATCAACACTCACATCTTGACAACAAGGGACACCTACATCAGATGTGTTCATAGACTACAGCTCCGCCTTCAACACCATTATCCCGACAAGACTAATCTTCAAATACGACGGGTCAGTCAACAGAAGGGAGATAGATCACATGGTTGCATGTGTACCGAAACCAACCTCTCTCTAAAAGACGGAAAGACCAAGGAACTGATCATCGACTTCAGGAATTGTAATACGACACATGCCCCCATCACATCAAGGCTTCGAAGTGGAGATGGTCGTAGCTTTAAGTTCCTGGGGTCACCATCACCAAGTCTGTCCAGTCCACTCATGATGATGCAACAGTCAAGAAAGCCCAACAACGTCTCTACTTTCTACGGAAGCTAAAGAAATTCGGCATTTCTGCATCGACTATCACAAACATCTACAGATGTGCGATAGAGAGC